>NC_081845.1:101990244-102234773 GCF_963259705.1 Myotis daubentonii | reverse complement strand
CTAACCCTAACCCTAACCCTAACCCTAACCCTAACCCTAACCCTAACCCTAACCCTAACCCTAACCCTAACCCTAACCCTAACCCTAACCCTAACCCTAACCCTAACCCTAACCCTAACCCTAACCCTAACCCTAACCCTAACCCTAACCCTAACCCTAACCCTAACCCTAACCCTAACCCTAACCCTAACCCTAACCCTAACCCTAACCCTAACCCTAACCCTAACCCTAACCCTAACCCTAACCCTAACCCTAACCCTAACCCTAACCCTAACCCTAACCCTAACCCTAACCCTAACCCTAACCCTAACCCTAACCCTAACCTCTAACCCTAACCCTAACCCTAACCCTAACCCTAACCCTAACCCTAACCCTAACCCTAACCCTAACCCTAACCCTAACCCTAACCCTAACCCTAACCCTAACCCTAACCCTAACCCTAACCCTAACCCTAACCCTAACCCTAACCCTAACCCTAACCCTAACCCTAACCCTAACCCTAACCCTAACCCTAACCCTAACCCTAACCCTAACCCTAACCCTAACCCTAACCCTAACCCTAACCCTAACCCTAACCCTAACCCTAACCCTAACCCTAACCCTAACCCTAACCCTAACCCTAACCCTAACCCTAACCCTAACCCTAACCCTAACCCTAACCCTAACCCTAACCCTAACCCTAACCCTAACCCTAACCCTAACCCTAACCCTAACCCTAACCCTAACCCTAACCCTAACCCTAACCCTAACCCTAACCCTAACCCTAACCCTAACCCTAACCCTAACCCTAACCCTAACCCTAACCCTAACCCTAACCCTAACCCTAACCCTAACCCTAACCCTAACCCTAACCCTAACCCTAACCCTAACCCTAACCCTAACCCTAACCCTAACCCTAACCCTAACCCTAACCCTAACCCTAACCCTAACCCTAACCCTAACCCTAACCCTAACCCTAACCCTAACCCTAACCCTAACCCTAACCCTAACCCTAACCCTAACCCTAACCCTAACCCTAACCCTAACCCTAACCCTAACCCTAACCCTAACCCTAACCCTAACCCTAACCCTAACCCTAACCCTAACCCTAACCCTAACCCTAACCCTAACCCTAACCCTAACCCTAACCCTAACCCTAACCCTAACCCTAACCCTAACCCTAACCCTAACCCTAACCCTAACCCTAACCCTAACCCTAACCCTAACCCTAACCCTAACCCTAACCCTAACCCTAACCCTAACCCTAACCCTAACCCTAACCCTAACCCTAACCCTAACCCTAACCCTAACCCTAACCCTAACCCTAACCCTAACCCTAACCCTAACCCTAACCCTAACCCTAACCCTAACCCTAACCCTAACCCTAACCCTAACCCTAACCCTAACCCTAACCCTAACCCTAACCCTAACCCTAACCCTAACCCTAACCCTAACCCTAACCCTAACCCTAACCCTAACCCTAACCCTAACCCTAACCCTAACCCTAACCCTAACCCTAACCCTAACCCTAACCCTAACCCTAACCCTAACCCTAACCCTAACCCTAACCCTAACCCTAACCCTAACCCTAACCCTAACCCTAACCCTAACCCTAACCCTAACCCTAACCCTAACCCTAACCCTAACCCTAACCCTAACCCTAACCCTAACCCTAACCCTAACCCTAACCCTAACCCT
Source organism: Myotis daubentonii (assembly GCF_963259705.1). Taxonomy (NCBI): domain Eukaryota; kingdom Metazoa; phylum Chordata; class Mammalia; order Chiroptera; family Vespertilionidae; genus Myotis; species Myotis daubentonii. The sequence goes on along the minus strand of NC_081845.1, from coordinate 102,233,096 downwards.
AACCCTAACCCTAACCCTAACCCTAACCCTAACCCTAACCCTAACCCTAACCCTAACCCTAACCCTAACCCTAACCCTAACCCTAACCCTAACCCTAACCCTAACCCTAACCCTAACCCTAACCCTAACCCTAACCCTAACCCTAACCCTAACCCTAACCCTAACCCTAACCCTAACCCTAACCCTAACCCTAACCCTAACCCTAACCCTAACCCTAACCCTAACCCTAACCCTAACCCTAACCCTAACCCTAACCCTAACCCTAACCCTAACCCTAACCCTAACCCTAACCCTAACCCTAACCCTAACCCTAACCCTAACCCTAACCCTAACCCTAACCCTAACCCTAACCCTAACCCTAACCCTAACCCTAACCCTAACCCTAACCCTAACCCTAACCCTAACCCTAACCCTAACCCTAACCCTAACCCTAACCCTAACCCTAACCCTAACCCTAACCCTAACCCTAACCCTAACCCTAACCCTAACCCTAACCCTAACCCTAACCCTAACCCTAACCCTAACCCTAACCCTAACCCTAACCCTAACCCTAACCCTAACCCTAACCCTAACCCTAACCCTAACCCTAACCCTAACCCTAACCCTAACCCTAACCCTAACCCTAACCCTAACCCTAACCCTAACCCTAACCCTAACCCTAACCCTAACCCTAACCCTAACCCTAACCCTAACCCTAACCCTAACCCTAACCCTAACCCTAACCCTAACCCTAACCCTAACCCTAACCCTAACCCTAACCCTAACCCTAACCCTAACCCTAACCCTAACCCTAACCCTAACCCTAACCCTAACCCTAACCCTAACCCTAACCCTAACCCTAACCCTAACCCTAACCCTAACCCTAACCCTAACCCTAACCCTAACCCTAACCCTAACCCTAACCCTAACCCTAACCCTAACCCTAACCCTAACCCTAACCCTAACCCTAACCCTAACCCTAACCCTAACCCTAACCCTAACCCTAACCCTAACCCTAACCCTAACCCTAACCCTAACCCTAACCCTAACCCTAACCCTAACCCTAACCCTAACCCTAACCCTAACCCTAACCCTAACCCTAACCCTAACCCTAACCCTAACCCTAACCCTAACCCTAACCCTAACCCTAACCCTAACCCTAACCCTAACCCTAACCCTAACCCTAACCCTAACCCTAACCCTAACCCTAACCCTAACCCTAACCCTAACCCTAACCCTAACCCTAACCCTAACCCTAACCCTAACCCTAACCCTAACCCTAACCCTAACCCTAACCCTAACCCTAACCCTAACCCTAACCCTAACCCTAACCCTAACCCTAACCCTAACCCTAACCCTAACCCTAACCCTAACCCTAACCCTAACCCTAACCCTAACCCTAACCCTAACCCTAACCCTAACCCTAACCCTAACCCTAACCCTAACCCTAACCCTAACCCTAACCCTAACCCTAACCCTAACCCTAACCCTAACCCTAACCCTAACCCTAACCCTAACCCTAACCCTAACCCTAACCCTAACCCTAACCCTAACCCTAACCCTAACCCTAACCCTAACCCTAACCCTAACCCTAACCCTAACCCTAACCCTAACCCTAACCCTAACCCTAACCCTAACCCTAACCCTAACCCTAACCCTAACCCTAACCCTAACCCTAACCCTAACCCTAACCCTAACCCTAACCCTAACCCTAACCCTAACCCTAACCCTAACCCTAACCCTAACCCTAACCCTAACCCTAACCCTAACCCTAACCCTAACCCTAACCCTAACCCTAACCCTAACCCTAACCCTAACCCTAACCCTAACCCTAACCCTAACCCTAACCCTAACCCTAACCCTAACCCTAACCCTAACCCTAACCCTAACCCTAACCCTAACCCTAACCCTAACCCTAACCCTAACCCTAACCCTAACCCTAACCCTAACCCTAACCCTAACCCTAACCCTAACCCTAACCCTAACCCTAACCCTAACCCTAACCCTAACCCTAACCCTAACCCTAACCCTAACCCTAACCCTAACCCTAACCCTAACCCTAACCCTAACCCTAACCCTAACCCTAACCCTAACCCTAACCCTAACCCTAACCCTAACCCTAACCCTAACCCTAACCCTAACCCTAACCCTAACCCTAACCCTAACCCTAACCCTAACCCTAACCCTAACCCTAACCCTAACCCTAACCCTAACCCTAACCCTAACCCTAACCCTAACCCTAACCCTAACCCTAACCCTAACCCTAACCCTAACCCTAACCCTAACCCTAACCCTAACCCTAACCCTAACCCTAACCCTAACCCTAACCCTAACCCTAACCCTAACCCTAACCCTAACCCTAACCCTAACCCTAACCCTAACCCTAACCCTAACCCTAACCCTAACCCTAACCCTAACCCTAACCCTAACCCTAACCCTAACCCTAACCCTAACCCTAACCCTAACCCTAACCCTAACCCTAACCCTAACCCTAACCCTAACCCTAACCCTAACCCTAACCCTAACCCTAACCCTAACCCTAACCCTAACCCTAACCCTAACCCTAACCCTAACCCTAACCCTAACCCTAACCCTAACCCTAACCCTAACCCTAACCCTAACCCTAACCCTAACCCTAACCCTAACCCTAACCCTAACCCTAACCCTAACCCTAACCCTAACCCTAACCCTAACCCTAACCCTAACCCTAACCCTAACCCTAACCCTAACCCTAACCCTAACCCTAACCCTAACCCTAACCCTAACCCTAACCCTAACCCTAACCCTAACCCTAACCCTAACCCTAACCCTAACCCTAACCCTAACCCTAACCCTAACCCTAACCCTAACCCTAACCCTAACCCTAACCCTAACCCTAACCCTAACCCTAACCCTAACCCTAACCCTAACCCTAACCCTAACCCTAACCCTAACCCTAACCCTAACCCTAACCCTAACCCTAACCCTAACCCTAACCCTAACCCTAACCCTAACCCTAACCCTAACCCTAACCCTAACCCTAACCCTAACCCTAACCCTAACCCTAACCCTAACCCTAACCCTAACCCTAACCCTAACCCTAACCCTAACCCTAACCCTAACCCTAACCCTAACCCTAACCCTAACCCTAACCCTAACCCTAACCCTAACCCTAACCCTAACCCTAACCCTAACCCTAACCCTAACCCTAACCCTAACCCTAACCCTAACCCTAACCCTAACCCTAACCCTAACCCTAACCCTAACCCTAACCCTAACCCTAACCCTAACCCTAACCCTAACCCTAACCCTAACCCTAACCCTAACCCTAACCCTAACCCTAACCCTAACCCTAACCCTAACCCTAACCCTAACCCTAACCCTAACCCTAACCCTAACCCTAACCCTAACCCTAACCCTAACCCTAACCCTAACCCTAACCCTAACCCTAACCCTAACCCTAACCCTAACCCTAACCCTAACCCTAACCCTAACCCTAACCCTAACCCTAACCCTAACCCTAACCCTAACCCTAACCCTAACCCTAACCCTAACCCTAACCCTAACCCTAACCCTAACCCTAACCCTAACCCTAACCCTAACCCTAACCCTAACCCTAACCCTAACCCTAACCCTAACCCTAACCCTAACCCTAACCCTAACCCTAACCCTAACCCTAACCCTAACCCTAACCCTAACCCTAACCCTAACCCTAACCCTAACCCTAACCCTAACCCTAACCCTAACCCTAACCCTAACCCTAACCCTAACCCTAACCCTAACCCTAACCCTAACCCTAACCCTAACCCTAACCCTAACCCTAACCCTAACCCTAACCCTAACCCTAACCCTAACCCTAACCCTAACCCTAACCCTAACCCTAACCCTAACCCTAACCCTAACCCTAACCCTAACCCTAACCCTAACCCTAACCCTAACCCTAACCCTAACCCTAACCCTAACCCTAACCCTAACCCTAACCCTAACCCTAACCCTAACCCTAACCCTAACCCTAACCCTAACCCTAACCCTAACCCTAACCCTAACCCTAACCCTAACCCTAACCCTAACCCTAACCCTAACCCTAACCCTAACCCTAACCCTAACCCTAACCCTAACCCTAACCCTAACCCTAACCCTAACCCTAACCCTAACCCTAACCCTAACCCTAACCCTAACCCTAACCCTAACCCTAACCCTAACCCTAACCCTAACCCTAACCCTAACCCTAACCCTAACCCTAACCCTAACCCTAACCCTAACCCTAACCCTAACCCTAACCCTAACCCTAACCCTAACCCTAACCCTAACCCTAACCCTAACCCTAACCCTAACCCTAACCCTAACCCTAACCCTAACCCTAACCCTAACCCTAACCCTAACCCTAACCCTAACCCTAACCCTAACCCTAACCCTAACCCTAACCCTAACCCTAACCCTAACCCTAACCCTAACCCTAACCCTAACCCTAACCCTAACCCTAACCCTAACCCTAACCCTAACCCTAACCCTAACCCTAACCCTAACCCTAACCCTAACCCTAACCCTAACCCTAACCCTAACCCTAACCCTAACCCTAACCCTAACCCTAACCCTAACCCTAACCCTAACCCTAACCCTAACCCTAACCCTAACCCTAACCCTAACCCTAACCCTAACCCTAACCCTAACCCTAACCCTAACCCTAACCCTAACCCTAACCCTAACCCTAACCCTAACCCTAACCCTAACCCTAACCCTAACCCTAACCCTAACCCTAACCCTAACCCTAACCCTAACCCTAACCCTAACCCTAACCCTAACCCTAACCCTAACCCTAACCCTAACCCTAACCCTAACCCTAACCCTAACCCTAACCCTAACCCTAACCCTAACCCTAACCCTAACCCTAACCCTAACCCTAACCCTAACCCTAACCCTAACCCTAACCCTAACCCTAACCCTAACCCTAACCCTAACCCTAACCCTAACCCTAACCCTAACCCTAACCCTAACCCTAACCCTAACCCTAACCCTAACCCTAACCCTAACCCTAACCCTAACCCTAACCCTAACCCTAACCCTAACCCTAACCCTAACCCTAACCCTAACCCTAACCCTAACCCTAACCCTAACCCTAACCCTAACCCTAACCCTAACCCTAACCCTAACCCTAACCCTAACCCTAACCCTAACCCTAACCCTAACCCTAACCCTAACCCTAACCCTAACCCTAACCCTAACCCTAACCCTAACCCTAACCCTAACCCTAACCCTAACCCTAACCCTAACCCTAACCCTAACCCTAACCCTAACCCTAACCCTAACCCTAACCCTAACCCTAACCCTAACCCTAACCCTAACCCTAACCCTAACCCTAACCCTAACCCTAACCCTAACCCTAACCCTAACCCTAACCCTAACCCTAACCCTAACCCTAACCCTAACCCTAACCCTAACCCTAACCCTAACCCTAACCCTAACCCTAACCCTAACCCTAACCCTAACCCTAACCCTAACCCTAACCCTAACCCTAACCCTAACCCTAACCCTAACCCTAACCCTAACCCTAACCCTAACCCTAACCCTAACCCTAACCCTAACCCTAACCCTAACCCTAACCCTAACCCTAACCCTAACCCTAACCCTAACCCTAACCCTAACCCTAACCCTAACCCTAACCCTAACCCTAACCCTAACCCTAACCCTAACCCTAACCCTAACCCTAACCCTAACCCTAACCCTAACCCTAACCCTAACCCTAACCCTAACCCTAACCCTAACCCTAACCCTAACCCTAACCCTAACCCTAACCCTAACCCTAACCCTAACCCTAACCCTAACCCTAACCCTAACCCTAACCCTAACCCTAACCCTAACCCTAACCCTAACCCTAACCCTAACCCTAACCCTAACCCTAACCCTAACCCTAACCCTAACCCTAACCCTAACCCTAACCCTAACCCTAACCCTAACCCTAACCCTAACCCTAACCCTAACCCTAACCCTAACCCTAACCCTAACCCTAACCCTAACCCTAACCCTAACCCTAACCCTAACCCTAACCCTAACCCTAACCCTAACCCTAACCCTAACCCTAACCCTAACCCTAACCCTAACCCTAACCCTAACCCTAACCCTAACCCTAACCCTAACCCTAACCCTAACCCTAACCCTAACCCTAACCCTAACCCTAACCCTAACCCTAACCCTAACCCTAACCCTAACCCTAACCCTAACCCTAACCCTAACCCTAACCCTAACCCTAACCCTAACCCTAACCCTAACCCTAACCCTAACCCTAACCCTAACCCTAACCCTAACCCTAACCCTAACCCTAACCCTAACCCTAACCCTAACCCTAACCCTAACCCTAACCCTAACCCTAACCCTAACCCTAACCCTAACCCTAACCCTAACCCTAACCCTAACCCTAACCCTAACCCTAACCCTAACCCTAACCCTAACCCTAACCCTAACCCTAACCCTAACCCTAACCCTAACCCTAACCCTAACCCTAACCCTAACCCTAACCCTAACCCTAACCCTAACCCTAACCCTAACCCTAACCCTAACCCTAACCCTAACCCTAACCCTAACCCTAACCCTAACCCTAACCCTAACCCTAACCCTAACCCTAACCCTAACCCTAACCCTAACCCTAACCCTAACCCTAACCCTAACCCTAACCCTAACCCTAACCCTAACCCTAACCCTAACCCTAACCCTAACCCTAACCCTAACCCTAACCCTAACCCTAACCCTAACCCTAACCCTAACCCTAACCCTAACCCTAACCCTAACCCTAACCCTAACCCTAACCCTAACCCTAACCCTAACCCTAACCCTAACCCTAACCCTAACCCTAACCCTAACCCTAACCCTAACCCTAACCCTAACCCTAACCCTAACCCTAACCCTAACCCTAACCCTAACCCTAACCCTAACCCTAACCCTAACCCTAACCCTAACCCTAACCCTAACCCTAACCCTAACCCTAACCCTAACCCTAACCCTAACCCTAACCCTAACCCTAACCCTAACCCTAACCCTAACCCTAACCCTAACCCTAACCCTAACCCTAACCCTAACCCTAACCCTAACCCTAACCCTAACCCTAACCCTAACCCTAACCCTAACCCTAACCCTAACCCTAACCCTAACCCTAACCCTAACCCTAACCCTAACCCTAACCCTAACCCTAACCCTAACCCTAACCCTAACCCTAACCCTAACCCTAACCCTAACCCTAACCCTAACCCTAACCCTAACCCTAACCCTAACCCTAACCCTAACCCTAACCCTAACCCTAACCCTAACCCTAACCCTAACCCTAACCCTAACCCTAACCCTAACCCTAACCCTAACCCTAACCCTAACCCTAACCCTAACCCTAACCCTAACCCTAACCCTAACCCTAACCCTAACCCTAACCCTAACCCTAACCCTAACCCTAACCCTAACCCTAACCCTAACCCTAACCCTAACCCTAACCCTAACCCTAACCCTAACCCTAACCCTAACCCTAACCCTAACCCTAACCCTAACCCTAACCCTAACCCTAACCCTAACCCTAACCCTAACCCTAACCCTAACCCTAACCCTAACCCTAACCCTAACCCTAACCCTAACCCTAACCCTAACCCTAACCCTAACCCTAACCCTAACCCTAACCCTAACCCTAACCCTAACCCTAAAACCCTAACCCTAACCCTAACCCTAACCCCAGGCCCTGGCCCTGGCCCTGGCCCTGTCAAGCAGGGAATGCCTCTAACGAAGTCTGCCTCATAGTCAATGCAGAGGGGAAACCCTCCCAACAGCAGCAACAGAAACCAGGTGGATGAAGCAGTTGACAAACGCACAGACAAATCCAGCAAGTGGGCAGCAAAGGAAGCAAGGCCAAGAAAAAGGCAGCAGCAGCTCACACTCTCCGAGTTAGCGGGCACAAGCGAAGACCCTATAATGCACCCCACCCCCCATCTTCCCGAACACAAGTAGCCCTGTGACTTTGCACAGGATAGGAAACGGCAAACTGTCTCCCTGTGTGCAAGACCCAGAAAGGGACCTGCTGGATGTGGCACCCATCGGCAATCATTGCCATACCACAACCACAGCAGGCAGCCACGGACTCGGCACTCTCCTGCAAAATGCTCAATGCCGCAGCTCACTGTCCTGCAGACAGGGGACACCAACCGCATATCCAGTTCCAAGTGCCTCAACACATTGCAAGCACCTCACAGGGTACTGGGCACAGGGAGTCTCCAACACCACATGAAGAGCTTTGCATGGAAATTCTCAAGGCTCTCTGCGAGCAACAGAAGTGGCAAGAAACTGCGTGAAGTGTTGGGTGGGGGGGCTCTTAGAAGAAATCTTTGGTCAATGCCCATAGAAATAGGAGCCCGACACAGCATGGCAGCCTGGAGGAGTTTGGCTAATGGGCAACAAACCCATATTGCAGGCACCATCAGCTCAAACCACCACTCACAATCCGCAGTCTACTGTGAAAAGATGACAGAAGTAAGAGCACTGCACAGGGCTCCACAGCAAACAATAGCAAAGTCAGCTTGGCCTTTGGTGGACCAGCAATAGTCATGTGGTCGCTGCAGGAAAGCAATCACACCGTCACAGGAAAACAACACTGACAACCATGAACGCTGACTCCAGACGCACCCTGAATCCTAGAGGCCATGGTGCATGGCCATAGCAAGGGCACCATGTGCCATGGCTCAGCACACAATGGCCAGGAAAAGAGACGAGCAGGCACAGGAACGAGCACAGGGGAAGCCACCCCAGAGCCAGCACAGTTGCCTTTGCTACAAGCTGATGACGCTCATCAGCAAAGACGGCCAAGCGCAGAGAGAGCAGGCGCTGACCTGAAATCTCAGCAACAGGAGAGACAGAGGCAACCCATTGGAGCTCAAGCAGAGACACCTCCCATGACATGGCAGTGATCAGGATATCACTTCCTGCCCTTGAAAAGGCACACCGGACACAGCCCAGAAGCACATGCATGAATCTGTTCAGGCAACGCAACACACCGCACCCAGCAAATCACCGGACAACCCTGGTGGAATCACGTGACCCACACAGCTGGAAGCACCCAAGAGAAGGCAGGCCTGCAGGGCTTGACTTGGAAACAGCTGTGCCATAACCCACGTGTGTTCGGAGGGCAAAGATTGAAGCAGCAAGCTGACCCGGCTACGCAGACATACTGACTGATGAGGCCAAATGCCAACAGATGCACCCTTCCTTCCTGCAGCCCTTCTTTCCCCCGCGGCACAAGGGGACAACCCACCGTCCAGGCAGCAGAAGCACCCCGAAGTAGCCAGTCGAGGAATGCAGGGACTCACAGAGCTTCCTCTTGGAAATCTGGGCCATGATCAAGGGGGGAGGGGGCCATGGCCGGCCTTGCAAGCACACAGTCACAGGAGGGAGGAGGCAGGCCCATCCCTCACGGAACACACAGAGGGCCAGCTTGCTGTCTAGGGCCTGACAACTGGGAATTCCATTGGGCCTCATGTTTGTGAACACCTTGAGCACTCAATGGCAGGAATGGGGCTGCCAATGCTTTTCCCGCAGCGCCGACCGAAATCATGGGGGACATGCCTGTGGGCATAAGCACCTAACTGTCCCAGCAGAAAGTCCCAGCGTCAATTTGGGAACCCCTCAGTCTGCAGTCTCCCCAGAAGCAGGGATGTTGGTGGAAGCATTGGAAAAGACCAACCGCTCATGGTGCAGGAACATACCATGGCAGGCAGCCGTGCCATGAACAGCACACATACCTCGCTGAGAGAAAGAATGCCTTTGAAAGCTGGACTTGGTGGGACAGTGCTGGCTCTCGGAGGGGATCGTAGGCAATGCTTCAGCATTGCACTGCATGGTAAGCGAACGACCATGGCACCAAGGAGCTGAAGGCACTGCAGTGTCTGGGGACATACAGGCAACTTGCATCTGGCAGCAAGGTTGGGATGAATGGGTTCTGCTGGCACTGGATGGATGCAGAGTGGGAGACGGCATAGCTGATGACAGGTATCATCCGGGAGTGGATGACATGAGTACACCTTGCAAGAAGCCTTGTCATGTACCTGTCAGCTCCGCTGCCTGTGGAAACACTGCTGTCACGAGCAGCATTGCAATTGCAGCGGAAAGCCCAAATATCCTGTGCAAAGACTGAGCACAAGCAAAGAATAAGGCAGCAATCCTTACACATGCCCCATGGAGGCTTTCACAAGCACTGGAATGATGGCATGCATATGGGGAAGCCCAGGTATTTGCCCATCACGGTCAGCTCAATAAGTATGGATTGCTTGGGTGTACCCAGTCGGGAACATCACAGTGACTCAGCAGGCAGTGTGAGAAAGGGGAAATTTCGCGCGGAATGGATCCAGGGTGCCACTCCCTCAGGAATGGCACACCGCAAAATAAATCGCACACTGTGCACGGTCACCATGCCCTTAGGAATTGTCAATGGTACGTGGGTTCTCTTTGATGGCCTGGCATTACTTTTCAATGTATTGGGAGGCACCACCACCAAACTGGAGGCAGTCACAGAGCCTGAAGAAGTGAAAGCTGTCATGATTTCAAGACATGGCTTGCCCCCATGCAACAGTAGCCTCCAATTCAAAGGGATGCATGGACAGTCAGCATCACTGCCATGATTTCTGAGGACCATGAAGAAATCACCAGGACCAAACTCTAGAAGAGCATGCACCTCCCTCACGGAACCCACTCCACTTGCACACAGGGTGAGCTGCAAGCTTGCTCGTCTCGAGTCTCAACAGCATGTGACATCCAACTCACAACTGTAAGTACTGCATCACAAGGGACACGAGGCAAGCACTCTGAAGGCGCAGCCAATGCTCCTGTGAAATACAGGGAGACGGCATCATCAGGGCAAGCACTGCAGCAGCCATGGACAGCGGCACTGCTGTGCAGATGCAGCACTTCCTTAGCAGGGCCTCTGCCGTGGTTCCACTGCTGTCATGCCATGCTCCTAGCCTTGCGACAGTGTCTTGGTACTGTGTGTTTTCTCAGCAGGCTCACATATTCCTTTCATGCGCACGGCAGTGATCACGCTGCATCCGCCATGCTGCTGTCATGGAAAGGGGAAGCATGAACACATCCCCGGTAAGGAATCGCAGCCCAATGCGCACAGACGTCATGCACAAGGACAGCACTCGTACAGACAGGACAGCTGAGCACAGTGTGATCAGGGGAAAACCCCCGAAAGGGGAACGTGAGGGGAAATTGTCGGCTCTTTCAGCTGCAACACACACAGGTAGCAGGACATGTCATGGAACAGAAGGTAACTTCATGACACGGGAAACACACACCTATCCAAGTGCATGAACAAGCATGTGGGAAAGACCCATTTTGTGTTCTGCTGCACATTCTCATAGCAACGCCAACAGAATGGTGACTGGCATGTGAGGACCACAGGGCACGGAACATGCACAGACTGACCTCCTAAGCACTGCAACAGACTAAGAGGAACCTCGCCATAAGTGCTGTCCACATCACCACCCTAATGGGCCTGGTCGCATCATCAGTGTGGCTGCAGCCATCGTTCCAGGAACATGAAGGCACGACACACACAGGATCATGGCAGACGGATACACAGCAGCCACCAGACACTCGCGGCCGTAACGCCCAACACAACTCTGCCAGTGCTGGAAAGCGCACGGCATGCTTAGACGGGCAGGAGCACATGCAAGGACCAGCACCAAACCAACCAGCAAACAGCTCCTACCACGACAGCACACACAGGCAGGAAGGCAGCCGCCAACCCGGAAATGCCACAGCACACGGCACAACACAGCGCAGCACAGGCACAAATACTGCACGGCAGAGGCAGCACTCACCTTTCCTGGCAGGCGGCCAGAAGCCATTCGCGGGGGTGGATGACCGACGTCGCCGTTTCCCAGGGAGCAATGCCACAGAGCTGCCGTCACGCATCCCTGCAGAGAAGTGGAAAGTCAGTGAGGGATGGAACTGCGTCATGAAGGGTTTCCCCACAACACACTTCGTAGCCACCATGGAAGAAATCGACAAACAATCTGGAACTACCTAGCAGCCTAAGGCAACAGCACACAGGCAGGAAATGAATGATGGGACTTGCACAGCAGGGATCACAGCAAAAGGAAGGGGCAGAACATCAGGCCACAGTCAAGCAGCGCAAACACACAGACAGCAATCCCCACACACAGACAGCACTGCAGCTACAGCGCGCTAACTCAAGGCCCAGATTCCAAAATCAAACTCCAATCGGTCAGAAGAACAGAGACTGGCAAGGCCTGCAGGCAGCTATAGCAACGCTCAAAAGAAGCAGCAGTCTCAGCAGCACATCTCAGTGACCAAGACGAAAACTGAGAAGCAGACTCACCGTGAGGGGGCAGCTTCCATGGGAACCTCGCACACAATGGAGGAGACTGACGAGAGGATAACTAGCAAACAAAAATTCTGCACCTGTGCCTCTGCATGCCTCACTCTGTCTCCCTGATTGTCTTCATGCCTCTCTGCCTGTCTCTCCCTGTCTCTCCCTGTCTCTCTCTCTCTCTCTCTCTCTCTCCCTCCCTCCCTCCCTCCCTCCCTCCCTCCCTCCCTCCCTTCCTTCCTCCAAACCTCCCCCAAAACCTCCGAGCCTCCAAACCTGCATTCCCACAACAGCCCACCATAACCCACACATCAAGCACCAGGAGTACAGGGGGAAAGTGAGCACAGAAGAGACGGGAAAGGACAGATAGCAAGCGTGACGAAGCGTCATAGCAATGCACGCATCAGATGTGGGCATCCAAGCACAGAAGCCTCATGAGGGAACAGCTGCCAACAGTGCCAGAGCCAGCAACAGACAGTGAACAATCGCTGAAGACCTGGCGAGGAACAAGGCAGTGAACAGGAAGCAACCTTTGGCAGCAGCAAGCAGCATGGAAGCACAAGCACGCCTCAGGAAACACAGCGATAGCAACAGCCAGCAGCTGCAAGGAAGGCTCCACGGTGTACGCAGTCATTCGGCCAGCACAGTGTGAGGGCAGCCTGCGCCACGCAAGCATGACTGGGAGGCAATGCAGCGAAGCTCGAACCTCAGGGAAACACACAAGGTGGGGCAGCAGGGAAGCACACACGCTCAAATAAGAGCGAGCTCTACCCGGCAGCTGCCCACGCTGCAAACGGTGCCCACAGAGAAAATGCAAGGCAGGACGTGATCACAGGAAAAGCAGAAGCTCACCACAGAAGAAGAAGGCAGAAGACATGTCAGGGAATGACTGAAGTGAAGCAAGAAACAGCACTCTCAGAAGCCTTTCCTGAAAGGTGGTACTGTTCCAAAAATAGCCACATCATGCAGCCAGGGATCACAGATACAGTGGCGGGAAGCTCACAGCGCACAGAGAAGGGATTGCAGATCAATCCTCAGGCTTGGAACAGCAGACACCGCCAATCTGGAGCCGGCAGCATGGAGAACAGGCCGACTGGAAACTGCTGGCACACCCGGGTGGGAGGCACCAGGGAAACCTGCAGGAAAAATCATGAAGGAGTAACCCAAAGTGACATGGGAAGGATCTCGGAGCACAGCACGATGTAGAGCAGGAAAACATGCCAACCAGTGTCCTGGCAGACCAGGGCTGGCAAGGCTCCATTGCCCGCAGAGCAGACAATGGGAAACGGCTGCACACGCAGGAATGACAGAACAGACTCAACACAGCAGCACTGTCAGTGACTGATCGTGTGGAGCAGCACCCAGATGCCGCCGTGCACAGACACACACGCCCGAAACTGTGGAAAGACGACCAATGGCTTCCTTGCTTGGGGAAACCGCCGTTCGGGAAACACTGACACGGGGATATGTTCCCTGTCGCCTGCAGAAAGCAGCAATACAGCAGGCAGTGTCAGCGCTACAGGTGCCCAGAAGTCACTTACCCCCTTTCATGGAGACTCAGGGCCAGGAAGGAGGCTGGAAGGAAGACAGGTGGTCTGGATGGAAGCAGACACATGCAGCAGGGCAAGAATGTAGCAAAGCAAGTGGGGAAAACAGAAGGAAGACAAGCCAGGGGCAGCACTGAAAGCAGAGTTCCTTTGCCATCACACGGAAATCTGTTGCCTCATGCACAGAGGATGGTAAACCTGTGCTGGTTTCAGGAACACAGGTGGCCCGTGACATCACAGCGCACACCTCCTTCAAGCACAATCCCCGAAGGGCTGTCATGGGGCACCTCAGAGAACATGCACCCTCGACTGCATGTGAGGCATTGTCGGTCCCAGAAGAGAGAAAGATGGCTGTGAGGTCCAGGGGAACTGCGAGAGGAATCTGCAAGGGCTACGGAGAAGAGCACGAGGCAGGGAAGGGCTTCCTGTGCTCAGTGAGCAGACATCCCGACTACAGAGGAACTCCGATACCCAAACCACACCCGGCACAGCAGGAAACAATGGCAGACCAGATGCTCACAGCAAATGAGCTACCTGCAGACAGGCAGGCATGCAAACAAACAGAAGGAAAGGCAGGAAGGAAGGCAGGAACAGAGGGAGGGAGGGAGGGAGGGAGGGAGGGAGGGAGGGAGGGAGGGAGGAAGTCATAGGCAGTCTTGAAAATGTTCTCCACACATCAATGCACTGAGAAAGGGTCAGGAAACACCACCAGCCACCCTCCGCTGCTGAAATACTGCGCCATCCCGCTGACGGCCACCAGACGGCAGCAGAGGAACAGAAGCGACACTCAGAAATGCGGAAGCGCAGCGGCGCCCAGACATCCAGAACATTCCCTAAACAGCGCGCAGCCGACCCTGTCAGTTTCTAGATGAAAGCGCACTTAGGCGGCTAAGGGGAGAGGAGTCACAGGCCAACGCCGCACAGCAGCGAGAACACATGCACGGCAAACCATGAGCCAGCGATGACATCAGGAATCGGAGAGAAGAAATGCCTGAACAGGACAACGCGCAGACCACTCCTCAGGAGCATGAGGGCAACCGAGCAGCACACGCACCCGGAGACGATAGGTAGACCGCACAGGCAGCAACCGCACCCAAGCAGAGACTCCGGAAAATGAACATGAAGAAATGGCCAACGGGGATCACACAGGCATGGCAGTGGCTCCCTTGCTGGGATGACATGTGCCGTCATCAATGACAAAGGGCAGAGAGTGTGGAAACAGGCAACGCCATCCCTGATTCTGGAAATCACCTTTGCCAGGCATGCAATGAAGGGACCTTCCCCCACCGCTCTGGGAGACCCGGAGGCAAATAGACACTGTCAATGGAACTGGTGCCCAGGACTTCTGTGGCCCGTTCACAACAGAAACTGGATCAAAGAGGAACATGCAAACAGGGCATGTGGGCGGGAAAGACATGCAAGCATGGCAGCAGCAGGAGACACGCGGGAAAGAACGGGCAAACAGAAAAGTGGCACAAGGCAGAGCACAGCACAGAGAACACCGCATGGCCGCTAATGGGAGCCTGAGAATGTGAAGGCAGAGCAATGCACCGAATGCTCCCTATGCAAAGGGACTGCAGGGAGTGGGGAAGAAGTCCGGATACTCACGGAAGGCAAGCAGTCAGGGGGACTTCGCACCAAAATTGCCACACCGAGCCACCGTCATGACTCCCTGTGCAATCCCCCGTGGAAGCTGCGCACCTGCACGCCAGGTGACTGTGGCCGGCAAACAGGGAAGAAAGAGGCCAACTCACTCCTCTCCGCCTTCAATCTCCCATGAGTTCCAGAAAAACAGGGAGCACGCAGACAAGCCTGAAAAGCCACAAAAAGGGGTGCAAAGCGGAAACATTACTGTCCGCACAGAGCAGTCTGGCACAGACACACAATGTTCCCTGTCGCCTGCAGAAAGCAGCAATACAGCAGGCAGTGTCAGCGCTACAGGTGCCCAGAAGTCACTTACCCCCTTTCATGGAGACTCAGGGCCAGGAAGGAGGCTGGAAGGAAGACAGGTGGTCTGGATGGAAGCAGACACATGCAGCAGGGCAAGAATGTAGCAAAGCAAGTGGGGAAAACAGAAGGAAGACAAGCCAGGGGCAGCACTGAAAGCAGAGTTCCTTTGCCATCACACGGAAATCATGCAAACGGTGCCCACAGTGCACACGCCAGGAAAAGGAAATGACTGACCGGCCAGAAGAGAACCCGACACGGGGAGGGAGCAAAGCACTTCTGAAAGTCCCTTCTCTTGGGGCGGGAGGACTGCGAACGCGGGGGACTGAGCTGCGCAAACGCCGCGCACCCACTGGCATGAAGCTCGCACCAGGAAGGGAAGCAGACCCACACCTGCCTGAAAGGTGACCGAGCCACTGGGCAATGGGCCCACCGAGCACCTCAGCGCCAGTACTCACCGCTCCTCCTCCCTCCAGCGAGCTGCCCCACTCACCTCCAGCCTCACGTTCGCAGCTGCTCCAGGGAGGCCCACCATGCGCTCACCTCAGCCTCCAGCACACGCCCGGGGGCCCTTTCTCTGAGCCGCTGAAGCCGAAAGCAAAGGAAGCCGAGCGGCTGCCGGGACAAGGCCCCCACCTGGCCCTGAAGCAACTCACTGTGCTCTGCAGCGGGAACAGCTCCCTCTCCTCAAGGCGGGGACTCAATCCCCCTCCTCAGACACCAACCTCCTCCCTGACGGGACCCGCTGTCTCTGGGCAGCAGAGACTGCAGAGCTGTTAAGTATTGGTCGGTCGGGGCGTCCCTGCTTCCAGTGCCTCGACAGCCAGAAAAGGTGCAGTGGGGCGCTCGGTCTTTGTCATTGAGATGAAGCTCACCTGCAGGCAAGAGCTCTCCCAAGCAGGCAGCCCCCATCCCGGCGGGAAGAGCTGAGCTGCTGCCCACGCCCCTCAGCTAACAGCCAGTAAGTAACAAAGAGAACCAGTGATGCAGCTTCATTCTGAGGGCACCTCATAAAAGCGAGGTGCGCCCACCCCGTCCCCTCTCCACACCATGGCTGCACTCCTCTCTGGCCACCGCCCGCTCAGTTGCCCAAAGAGCCCGCTCAGTTGCCCAAAGAGCCGACCACACAGAGTCACGACATAGATGGCCACAACCACCTCACATCCACAACGCTTGCAGGAAAACTCCCAGGAAGGGAAAGGAAGCCCCATGCCCACCGTGAATCGCTGCTGGGACGCACCCAGGGACCCCATCAGCCCCGCCGGCTGCCCCCCCCCCCCGCCGCATCCGGAAAACCTGGGTAAGTTTCTCCGTGCATGCAAGGGGGACCCTCCGCTGCTTCTGGAGAGCATCTCACCGAACGCGAACTGCAGTCGTTAAAGGGTAGGGAGGCGGGTGCTCCGGCAACCTAAGGACATAAGGGCAGAAACAGCAATGGAGAACCGGAGGGGAAGGACGGGTGCCTGCGGCTGATTGGGGAAACCGATGTGTGGGAGTCTGAGCAGAGACCCTGGGCCACACCAATGGGAGCTGGAGGACCTGGCCCGGGAAGGTCCATGGCCCCATCCTCCTGGCTGCACTGCTCCATAGTGTTCCTCAGGGCACAAAACCCTGTTTTGGAAGGGGGGTGGGGGGGCATAACTCATGGACGGAGAGGAACTCGTCGGGAAATGCCACAGACAGTGCATGTGAGGGACTGGAACCCCGCAAGGCCTCAGAAAGCAGCACCAAAAGCACTCTTCAGAATAAGGCTGCTGGAGAGCCTAACTCCCAGCACTTACAACCTGCACCCCATAAATGGGGAGCCCTTGTGGGCTGGAACCTCAGAGATCCCTGTGGAGGAGCAGAGAAACTTTAGCTAGCGCCACAAGTGGAGGAAGTAAGCCAGAGAAACAAGTGAGTAACAAGCCCCAGGTACTCCCTCTGCGTGCTACCTGAGATGCCTCATGCTGAATTCCACTGCACCCGCCCGTTTGCATGCAGGCTGTGCACCTGTCGCCCTAGCACTCCCGGGGGATGCAGTGATAAACAGGCCTAACAATCCTGACACATGCTCCTCCGGAATCCCAGCAGCTGCGTTGGGGGAACAGCCACTGTGAGGTGGAGGAACCCAGTAAGGGAACACATCCTGGAACCAGCAGCAGAGATCAGCACATCCAGTACAGACCTACCTGAGTTCCTGCAGAAATCTGTTGGGCTTCCAGGAATCTTCAGACACAACACACAGAAACCACGTATGCTACACTGGACACATGCGGTAATGGGGACACCAAGTGGCAGCTAAGACGAGAAAATGTGCTGCACACAACAGGAACCCTGCCTTAATCCAGGTTCACACTGATGGTGATGAAAACTGTAGACAGGCAACCTGCAGAGATAACCTGACTCACTTTGGTTCACAGGTGGTCCACCTCCCAAGGATGACAGCAGACAAAGCTGAGGGGGAATACGTGATGGCTTCTTTGGGAATGCAATACGATGACGGCGATGACGTGCAATTGCTGGGCTCACATCCCTGCACTGCTGAGCAAGGAGGTGAGTGCCTGTGCATGAGCACAGAGGGTACCACTGGCTGTCCCTGACAGCTGAGTGGGTGGGGGTAGTACTGCAGCAACACAGCAGAAGCCACCATTGAAGACAGACAGGAGGCAGACGAACATGCTGGGGTGTTGGGGAAGGAGAGAGGCTACAACTTTCCGTGGCAGCATAAGGCTGAAAGGCACAGGGAGGAGGCAGGTAGAAGGCGTCTTCAGGAGGAAAAAGAACCAGCATCCCTGGGGTCACAGCGGAAGGATAAATGCTCCCCGAAGAGTCCATGGGCTTTACAGGAGCTGACAGAGGAACTGACAGGCGTTGGCAGAGCTTCCCACTTGCAGTGCTCACACAGGATTGTGGAGGAGGGCGAAAGAGGAAAAGCAGCTCCTGGAAGGACGGGCAGAGCAAGAAAGAGGACAGGCACAGAGGTGAGTGGTGGGAGTTGGCTCCAAAGGGATGGAGGGCTGACCTGCACGGCTCCAGAGAGATGGGAAGGCTGCTAGGGGGCTTTGGGGCAGACAATAGGTGGGACAAGAAAAGGAAACATGGAGAGGCTTGACAGAAACTGCTGTGGAGAGGCCAGGACTGACTGTATATCAGAAAGGTGCAGGACACAAAGATTGCATAGGACTCTTGAGGGCAGGGCTGCTGACCAAGGCCCATCCCTTTCCACCACACGGAACAAGACTCGAGGGAGCATGATGATGCAGCTTGAGCCAAGCAAATGGAAATCACGGTGGTGAGAGGCACCTTCCTGGGATAGGCCACCCTGAAGCACAACTGGTCACCATCACCCACAGCCATGGTGATCAAGGGGCACAGGGGCACAAGGACACATCACCCTCCACGAGCAAACCCAGGAAGCACTTGTCTGAGCTGCAGCCTCCATTCCCAAGAAGCTCCACTGGACATGCTGACCTCCAAGCACCCCAAGACTGTGCCCTGTCACCTGCGGCCTAACCTCACAGCAAACCTGTACCCTCCATGTACCCCTAACCCCAGCTTGTACCACACTCACGTGCTTGCCTGTCTCCGACCATGCCCTTATCCCTATGCCCACGACCCTTTTAACTGTGGCTCAGTGACTCCAACAAACATTGGGGACGAGATTCTGTGTGAGGGTGGGCACAGGGGAAAAGGTGGAGCAGCAGCACAGGCAACATACCAGGAGACACAGTAGATGTGGAGGACATGCAGGCACGGTGATGGAGAGAGACCTCCAGGGGACATAAGCCCAGGCTCCGGGGTGAGGCATACACCAGCACATTCCTCCCTCCATCAAAGTGCAATGGGGACGTGGCAATCGTGGAGGTGGAGATGACAGGGCAGCACTGGGCTGAGGGAAAACATTGAGGAAACACCCTTGGGTGAGAGGGACACCAACACATCAGTTCTATCACTGAGCGCAGCACACTGCAGTGGTGGAATGAACCACGGCGATGGGCAGGGGAGAGGGCGTGCTTGCCCACACACAGGGTGACGCAGCAAGGTCCACCCACATACTAGGACTAATGAGACACCCACGAGGGGGCAGTGGGGACAGTGAGAAAAGACACTTGTGCATTGCGCTCCGAAGTCTATGGTATTCATCATGCTTTCTGCAGACGCTGCTCCACCACGTGGGGCACAGTCACTCTGCACCCACTATAAACTGGCCTCCAATTCACAGGTTGAAGGCACATGACAGGGAGAAGAGGGGTGAGGGCACAAACAACTAGACGCGCGGTCAGCGTCAACACAATGACTACATTCTGGAAGTGTGCCAGGCTCCAAGCAAACCCAAGAGTCCACAGGGGACACTGGCACCCATAATGATGAGGGCACTGCGTTGGAGAGGTAGGGGGGTGGGTGGAAACCCACGTACATGAGAGCACATTCTCAGGGGAAATGGCTCTGGTGGGAAGAAACCCATGGATCACTTTGGGGGGGTGGGGGGCTACGGACAGGACGATGGGGAATGACTCCCAAAGAGAAGCCCAGGCCCTTCGGTGAAACCCGCACATGGAGCCACTGCGGGGGGGGGGGCACATTTCTCTCCACAGGGCAGCACTGAAATCATGATAAGCAGTCACTGCCATGATGCTTGCAGTGGGGGGCGGGGCGCGCGGAATACACACGGGGGGGGGGGGGGGGGGAGGTTCATGGCTGCCCAGACACAGGTGACAGCAGGGGGCAGAAACTGGCACTTTCCCTTTGACAGTGGCTGGGCCATGGAACCCATGCAGCCTCTGCTGTGCGACGGAAGGGTGCTCTCAACTTCCCACATCAAGGCCACGTCCTAGGAAGAACTTCGTAAGAGCACAGACAACAAACTCAGCCAGGTCTGGGAACACTACGTTTACTTCAGGTCAAAGGGAACTCGACAAGGCACCGGGCGGAGCCAGCCACTCAGAATGGGGGGGGGGGGGTAAATCACAATCGGCATTGGGCCGTAACAGAGGCTACACTGGGCGGGAGCCGTCGGACCTAATTATCGGGGTGACGTGCATTAAACCCCATCGGCAGCACTACGGCCGGCCGTGACCATTGAAGACTGGAGCCGCAGTCTTCGTGTTTTGTTTTTTCACTGACGCGGAGCACAGTCGCGGCTTTTTGACCCCGTGGGGGGCACACGCCCGGGGCGGGCAAATGAGCGATGACCGTTCTGGCGGCGGAGCCATGGGACACCAGAGACTGATGGACCCAGGAGCGCCAATGCCAACTCTCGGGATTGGGGAGGGGGGTTACCGCTCACAAAGGACCACCTTTGCGGGGGGGGGGGGCTTTTTCAGAGGTAGGGGTGCTACCAGTAGCGACTTTTCCCCGTCCTGGGAGTGGGGGGGAAAGGCGGACACCTGGCACCGCAGCGGGTTGGGGGGGGGGGGTCACTGGCAAATCCCGGAAACCACCATGCCCGCCTGCAAGACAGGGGCGGGAGGCAGCGGGCGCTGTTGTGTTTGTGTCCCTGAAGACCTACTGGCGAGAGAAGCACAAGAGCTGCTAGCCAGTCAGGGGCGAACTTTTTTGGGGGGAGATAGGAGGTGGGGGGTGAGGAGCGAGAACTGTTGTGTTCGTGAGGCTGCCACCTAGCTGGCGGTTGGCATGACGCAGAAGGACTGCCCACTCTGCTTCAAAGCGCCCATCAACAGTGTCACCCGGAGGGGTGGGGCAGCGCGGTGCAAAAGGGCCTGAGGACCGTGAAACCGCCGAAAGGACTCCCGCACTCACAGGACTGTGGCATCAGACACCCCCAGCTGTCCATGGGCACCACTGGTCTTTTCTTTGAAAGGGGGGAGTATGTGGAACGGGGTGTCACAGAACTTCTGAGCCTCACTCAAAAGACACGGTCCTGCCCCAGCAACCTTTCTCTACAACTGAGTGGGTGGGGCACCCCAACACCTGCGTGCTCAGCCGGACACCCACTTAAATCGCAGCAGCGACAAAGCGTGTAGGTAGGGGTAAGGGGGGCTGCGCTGGGACACGGGGCTACAAATTCACTCAGGAAAAACTTTCTAAACAGACATGGGGAGACAGTGGGGCCGGGGCAGCGAGGGAAGGGGGCTGTGGGACTGGTTACAGAACAAAACTGAGAAATCCAGACAAGGCAACCAAGAGACAAATTGGACCTTGGGTGACAGTGGGTCAGGTCAGATTGCATACAGATAACGGGAGTTGCCAGCTGTTCAAAGGCTCTCACATACATGAAAGCTACATGTTTTCAAATGGACTCATCAAACCCAAAAAGCATGGTGCCCAGGAGCATGCTCCACCACGTATGTTAACATGGATGGCAGCTTCGGTGAACAACGGGGTGGAGTGACTCGGCACTGAATTCTCAGGTGTTCAGCACCTGCTGACCACAAGTGGACGTTCTGCTGGCCCACCCTTGAAAGTAAAAGCGGTGGAGGGATGGATAACTGCTTTTTCAAAAGCGCACAAAGTGGAGTGGACACTACACATGGACCAAAGTAAGTGAGATGGGACTGGGGCACCTAGGGGAATACTAAACACACAACTTCATTGGGGGGCTTCACAGAGTTTTGTGGAATTGGAAAAAAAAGCAGGGGTTTGCAACACAACAGAGCAACATCGGAAAGGATATGGCCCGCCTTGAGACAGTGGTCACCCCTGTCGGCTTCACAAATCAAACACACAACCAACTTCATGCCACTGAGGCACAAGATAAAATGAGGTGCATAAAGTACTGACTGATAGAATAATGATGGGAACAGGAGATGGACTCACTCAAGACACATGGGATGTAGAGGAAACGGTACTGTTTCCTAACTTCAACAAAGAATAGGAGGCAGCCCCAACACTAGGAAACAGGAAACACACTTACCATGCTCAGTATACATGAGATGTCTCCAATGTGCCGCATCCACTCAGACCAAATATCCCTGTTCCATGGATTCGTGAAGGCACCATAGCCCCATAGATACGTAGCTGCTCCCCTACATAGGTAACTAAAAGTTGCCTTCAAGGTAGGAAGTGGAAATGTACAGGAGGAAACCATAGCAAAAACACAGAAAAGAACTTCACAGAGGACACATATAGGATAGAAGGGGAGGTGAGCAATGACCCTGGCCAGGTTGAGGGCTTTGGTAAATCAAACCAGTTCTCCTGTGAACAACCAGGAAGATAAAAACACCTCCCACATGAAACCATGTCCATGAAAAACACAACCATCAGGACCCTGCAGCCATGCCAGCCCCCTGTCAGCTCATTCTCTGTAAACCATGACTGGGAATGGACATGTAAAGGGCTGACTGTGACCTCTGCTGAACATGGCAAATGCATCATGAAACATGTCCACACACCAGTCAATAAATACATGCCGAGTATCCACACAACAGGTAACGACAGTGGGGCGTACATAGCATGACGACAGCCACATAGTCTGTGGCCTGTGGAGACACATCACCCTGCATTATACAGGGAGACCACACAAGACATGCTGTCAGCAGATAACTCCATACGTGCATCCCAAACAACGCTCTCCAGGTATGTCTTCGGGATCTCTGTCTTCTGTCCTTCCAACAAGGCAGCCATCCTGTTGAGGGCCCACCCAACCCATACAGCAAGTTGGAAGTCATAGGGGCACGAATGACAAAGCAAAGAAAACGATTCACACACAGCAAACAAAGCTGTGCTCACAGTCACAGCTTCCCATGAGGTGCCCCTGGGCACCTCAAACTTCATTCAATGCTGGCAAGGTGAGTGCATGGGGAAAACAACGCACAGATCCCTCAGACCAACAGCAACCTCCATGGGGAGAACATGGCCACCAGGAAGGGCACAAATACCTAGAAAAGACAAATTTCTGTTAGCAGAATCCATACAGAGCAAATGAGCAGGACTTCAAGCACCAGAAACCCATTCTTGAACCCAAACCAAGCAAGCAAGCAAGCAACCCACCCACCCACCCAACACATGCAATCCAGGATGCTCAAAAGAAAATTGGACCTGCGGGATACCACAATCTCTCCAGCCTACTCTACAAACCTATACATAATCAAACATCAATACTATAACCTTGAAAAGAGACCACAACACTTCAAATAACTTTTGGCTCCTTGGGGATTGGATCAGCTCTTCAACACTAAGGGGACGCCTTCCAACTGCCTCCACGGACTAGGAGGAGGAGGCACACTTCAGCACAACCTACACTGGGCTGCTTGCAATAAAGGTGGCTTCCCAGAACTGCACAGGATTTGGGAAAACCACTCAATGACAGACACAGATGTCACTCTCTGCAACATGTCCATAAAAATGACACCTGCCACCCTACACAGCATCGTCTCTTCCTGCTAGATTCACTCTAAGGTGCTATGTCCTTCACACTCCACCAGGCCCCTTCTACATCCATCTTTTCTACAACATAACACAGCACACCACGACACTCTAACCTTCCCTGACAATCATGGGAGAGCAAGTACCAGGCCTACCTGGACATCACTGGGACCACACACAAATACTCTGACGGACCCTATGGGCACTGCAAAGACTGGCTCAGACAACACCCTTTCCACACGTGACATTCTCAACCACCTAACAGAAACAACACACTCAACTCCTCTACGGTGCCAGGTAACTTACAATCAACACATGCACAAAAAGGAAAAAACTCCCACAGGGAGCAATGGAAAAAATGGATGCACGATACTGAAAAGGACAGGGAGCACACAAAAGTACGTGGGAGACACTGCTTAAGAGAAGACCTACACAAAGCACCTCCTCAAACTTCACAACCACAATACAGGAGATTCACCTATGAAACACTCCTCTCCTCCTCCTCCCCCCCCCCACTACAATCTGTACATCTGGGCCACATTTCAAACAAAAATTTCTAGAAAATAAAAACAGACAGGTCATACACACCTAGATCTTTTCGTTCAAAAAACATCAACATGGCTTCCCATGGACCTTAACATGCAGTCAAACAAGAGGACAACGGAAAAACAAAAGCACATGCATCCAAGAAAACCACATCTACACATGGTCTTGCCTCCTCTCCCAAGAGGACAGACACTGCAACTCCTAGGAAACCTACACCGTGGAAACGTACAATACACCACATGGACACACAAGACGCTTCAGTCCACAGGCAACAAGCTGCACACGCTCTCCACACACCACTACCTAAACCTCCTGCTCTGGGACATGCAACAGGGACACGCACCTTCTTCCTTTTCACCTAAGAAAGGAATGGCCAAGCTTCACTGTGTCGACGGTGGACACGTGCAAATCAAGAACCACATACATGGAATGGAACTCACTCAGGAACAACACTACAGGGCACAGCCTTTCTCAGAAAAACACAAAACACATCCTCACAGGCTCAGCTTTCACACTTGCTCTTCCTCACTCAGTAATCTCCTATCACACTTATCCTAACACTCAACTCCCCTACGACAGCACACTGCCATCTAAGCAAACACGCCTGCTCTCTGCACCTAAGATCACTTCGACAAACTCTCATCATTCACAAACGTGCCACCTTCTTACCTCTTGATGGCATGAACAGAGCCAACCAGAGACACTCTGCTTCACCTCACAGGGAAGCTCCAAGGAACACCAACCTTCCACAGATGGCCAAACAGACACTTCAACATTCGATACATGACCGGACCTGAAAAAAAAGCAACACACAGTTACACAGCAGCCTTCACCACACATGATCAGAAGGAACCCAAAGCACACAACACACTGTTCGGAGGCGAGGGGGAAGGGAGCCTCACATGCCTGCACAATACCCACCACAGGGCTGTCATACTCACAACAGCCTCCAGAGTCCACGACGGGTCGCTCAAACAACTGGCCACAGGACTCCTGTGCAAAGAGTGCAGCCAGGGAGACGACCCTGGAAATGGCACAGGACCGATCATCACACAAGCCAATTACCAACACATCCCCTCCATGGCTGCTCAGCTTCATCACGCCCGCCATTTCATGAGGACCCCAGACATACTCGCACAAACATCAGCCTTGCTGCTCCCACCTACAACCGTGACAAACACACACATACAAGACTTGAAACAAGTCTATGCAACTGCCAATGCCCTACCTCTCACACCCATCTTTCTTTCTCTGCTCCCCTCCCCTCCTCCCTCCTACAATCTCTACAAATCACTAGAACAAATATCCGCAGTGCTTCCATGACCATCTAAAAAAATAATGGCGAGGGAGGACAATCCATGCAGTTCTGGGACAAAGAAACAAGCACACCCCAACCCTCAAAAGTACTGGGGGAAATCACTCCCAAAGGGGACACCCAAGGGCTGAAATCCTCATGCTGGCATAGAACACATCATGGGACTAGGTCACTACTGAAAACACAACACACATCAACTCCACACAGATGAAACGATGACCAACCTCTCCTAGCACATGCACAAACACCTCAAAATTCAAAAACACGACAAACTCAAAAAACATCCCCTCGGCCACTCTCCTCTCCAGGGGATCTTCACTTCTCTCCCATGCTCTTCCTAGCGTCAACAAAAGGACCCCTGCTCCAGACAATACACGCCCATGCACCTTGACAGCACAACACTAGGGCAACGGAAAAAGAAAAACAGGTCCATGAAAGAAAACCACATCTACAGAGGATCTTGCCTCATCTCATGCAAGGGACAGAAACAAGCGGACAGATCACACCTACAGCGTGGGGACGTGCACCGCACCCGTTGAAAACACAAAACTCCTCACTCTACAGGCCTACACCGTCCACAAGGAGGAAAACTGAACAGGGAAAAAGCATCGTCATGCCATGGCCCATGAAGACTCCCTCAGCTAGGCACTCAGTCATTCCTCTATTCATTCTCTAACTTTCTCTCAGCCACACAATTCTAGGACTGCAACACTCATCCATCCTTTAAAAATCAACACACATCCTTGGCTAACTTAGAATCCCCAAAACCAACAAATACTGACTTCATCGCAATACCACTCCACAAGTTCAAAAACAATCCCGTACCGCTTCAAACGCTGCCATGGACACACGCCCCTTTGGATCGCTGCACAGAGCACCAACCTACACAATCCAATATGCCAGATGCCATGACAGACAAAAGTGCGTACCTTGAAAATAAGCACATCCGTCCCATGTTCAAGCTGTGAAGGAAGCAGCTAATCTGTGTCTCAACCTCTGCATCCCACACCTCTCCCTCTCCATTCCTCTGTAAGACAATCCAGAAAATAGACTTTCATTGAAAAACCTACAACGATGCCTATCTCCAAAATTGTACAATTCCATTCAGCATCTCACACTCCCTGCTTGGCAATGCACACACACTGCCCTCTTTCAAAGTCATTCTGCACAAGATACAGGAGAGGACCCATGGATGTCACTTACTTAGGACAGACAATATGCATTTTCAAAGGTGATGGGCACAGAGGAGTGGCAGAAAAAGCCATGGCAAAAAAAAAAAAAAACAATCAGAAATAGGACATCAGGCCAAAACCGGTTTGGCTCAGTGGATAGAGCGTCGGTCTGTGGACTGAAAGGTCCCAGGTTCGATTCCGGTCAAGGGCATGTACCTGGGTTGCAGGCACATCCCCGGTGGGGGATGTGCAGGAGGCAGCTGATCGTTGTTTCTCTCTCATCGATGTTTCTGGCTCTCTATCTCTCTCCCTTCCTCTCTGTAAAAAATCAAGAAAATATATTTTAAAAAAAGAAATAGGACATCAGGACCATTCCACGTAATTTCCTTCGGGGACATCCATGCAACACACATCCCCACACACTTAAAAAGGGACGGTCACGCTGAAACCGGTTTGGCTCAGTGGATAGAGCGTCGGCCTGTGGACTGAGAGGTCCCAGGTTCGATTGCAGTCAGGGGCATGTACCGGGGTTGCGGGCATATCCCCAGTGGGAGATGTGCAGGAGGCAGCTGATCGATGTTTCTCTCTCATCGATGTTTCTAGCTCTCTATCTCTCTCCCTTCCTCTCTGTAAAAAATCAATAAAATATATTTAAAAAGAAAAAAAAGGGGGGGCGGTCACCACTGCACATCAGACTCCCCTGGAAAGGTGGGAGCCCAACAGCCACTGCGGCTTTCACAAGGGAACGGTCGTGCACACACCACAGAAGGACGACAGACGTGCACCGCTCACAGAAACAGCACAAAAACAGCATGCTCTGCACAAAGACTACATGGACGGTTCTCAGGACACTCACAAAGGCACTTTGTCCTCTTCAATAGAAAACACGGATGATAAATAAAACGAAACAGACAAGAAACACACGTGGACAGCCCACGCCACAAGAAAACTTGAAAAATACATTCCATCGCTAGGACGAGAAAATGCACATTTTGGAGACAAGCAACAAACACTGCCTGAGGGGGATCCCCTACCTCCAGCCACAAAAAACACTCCTGACATGGCCTGACCCTCCCTTACTCACAAACACACTTGCTATCACTCCAACACTGCATGGAACTCCTTCGGAAACTGCGGGGGGGGGGGGGGGCGGGGGGATCACAAACCCTTCCTTGCAAGGGCCCTACCCAAGCCTGCTTCACCCAAAGGCCTTGCACATCCTGCACTGTCCTTCCGACTTCACTGCCCATCCCAAACTCCTGACCATCTCAAAATACCTTGCCCTCCTGCCCCAGTGACTGCAACCCCTGCGTAACACCACAGCCTTTCAAAAATAAAGTCACAACATACCGTGTGCATACTTGTCCTTTGGAAACTGCCTATGTAAAAAACTCACTTGGGATGACCCACGTAGATACCAAATTCCAGACACTAACCTGTGCTTCCAAAAGACTGCCAAAGGGAACAGGATGAACGCTCCTGTTCCGTGCCACCCTGCATCCGCGGCAGTGGACAGATGACTCACAGGCAACACAGGCACACAGAGGCTCCACTGAAAATACAACACATCCAGGCAGTGCTTTCTGGCACATGGGCATGCCACACACCAATTATTTCTCCTTTCAGTTCCAAACACCATCCACTGAAGACACCTGTCCTAACTCAGGGAACAAAGGACAAAAAACACTGCCTACGCCTAACACACATGAACGTAAGACCTTCCAGTGGTCAAGGAAACCACTCTCACCCAGGAGGTGAACGACGCACTCTTCGGCTGGACCACGATCATCAAACATCAAAACACCATCTTCCTCATGAAACACCTCAACAGAGGAACCGAAGGGATCTAAGCACAACATTTCAATCTTCTCAACAAAGAATAAATTACTTCGCCATTTCACACAACATCACTGCCAACACAAGAAACATCACTCACACACACACACACACACAAACACACACACACACACACACACACACACACAGGAATCCTATCTATCTGTCACAACTCCACAAACACAAAACCAACTTCCAGGATTCCCAACTTTCACTGCAAACTGCAAAACTTGGGGAACAACAAGGTCATCCGGAAACCCCAGCCTCTCGATCCCTACAACACTCCACACACAGGACCGCATTCTGGACCACACGCAAGGGAAACCGACAGCACACACTCTACACAAACCGCCATCGAAACCTCCTGCTCTGGGACATACAACGTGGACACTTACCTTCTCCCTTTTCACCTGCAAAACACAAGGGCGATACTTAACAGGGTCCACATGGGACACATGCACAACAACAAACATGGACACAGGATTGCAATCACTCAACACTACACGATGCAGCCTTTCTCAGAAAAACACAAAACACATCCTCATGGGCTCACCGGTCACTCTTTCTGTTTCTCCTTCCGTAAAATCCTTCCACACAAAGCATGGCAATCAACGCTTCTACAACACTCCATGGCCAGCTAAGCAAACGCTCCTGCTCTCGGCACCTCCTGTCCCTTGAACAGACGCTCACCCTTCTGAAACAGAACCCCTTCTTACCTCTTCACAGCACAAACACATCCACCCAACGCCATGCTGAGTCACCGCACGGGGAAGCTCCAGAGGACAATGACCTCGCATGGATGGCCAAACGGGAACATGCACCTTCAATACAGGACTTGGCCTGAAAAAAAGCAACAAGCATTTCCACTGCAGTCTTCACCACACACGGTGGGAATGAACCCAAACCACACCACACACACGGTTCAGGGGAGAGCCTCACGCGCCTGCACAGCACCCGACACGGGGCTCTCACAACTCACCACCACCTCCACCGGTCCGACACGGCTCCCTCCAACAGCTGCCCACACGAGTCCTGTGGAAACAATGGGACCAGACCATGACCATAAAAATAGCACATGACCAAGGATCACAGCACACACTCACCGACACCCAGCACACACTCACCGGCACCCATCTTCCCCACACCCAACAGTTCACGAGGACCCCACACACTCACACAAGCACACACGACCTGCATCGGCCGAACGGCTCCCACCTACAACCGTTCACAACAAACACATACAACACTCAACACAAGGCTAGAAAATGACCAATCACAATTCAAAAACCTCTCACATCCATCTTTCTTTCTCTACTCTCCTCCCTCCCTTCCCCACCCCCCCACCCCCCATCAAAACCTATTGCACCAGGGACACTGCCACGTCACCCACCTGGCTGCTTCCATCACACCCAACAGCCAGCAGGGACATCAACCTTCCCTCACCCTTCTGACACGGAACATCTTCTAACCACAGGCAAGGATGAACAAACAGACGGACAGAAAACAGGGGAGAGGGGGACCAAACTCTGAAAAACCTTTTAGAAAACTATCATCACACGCTCTTGCAAACTACTACGTTAAGGACACTTGCACACAAACAAGGGATGACGAATCGACAGTGTCCCAGGCCGGACAACATCCTGGGCGGCTCAGAAACACAATTGCACAACAGCACGGCACGCACCGACCACCAAAATGCTCCACCACACACCCACAACACACACACGTCCAAACACACCTCTCCCTCACCACCCGCTCAGACCACCATGCACCCACTCACACACCAACAGGACAACAAAATCACAACACAACTCCACCACTTACCTCTGCCGACAACAGCTGGGTAGCTTTCCCCAGGAACAACGCAAGACGACACACGGATCTGGCATTCAACATCCATTCCATCTGCTGCACAATGCCTGGCTCAGACGGAATGCCTACAGAAACCACTCAGGGGAGTCGCAGGCTTTTAAATGACTTTGGGAGGGATTGGCAATGGCGGGAACTTTTCGGGGCGGAGACTTACTTACTCGCGCATACCCGGAGGGGACACATTCCAATCTCCTCACCCAAACTCAACAGTGCCCACCCTTCAGCAAAACCACTGCCCACACTCAAATCACCTCAAAAGCCACTTCTGGGGAAAAGCAGACTGACTCCAGGGCTCCATCGAGTCAAACGGCACCTATAGCTCAGCCTTGGGGACAACAAGCGCCTCGCACGGCCTCCCTTTCCTCATCAGGACAATGACCTGCTGGGATCCCTACACACAACCTGCATGCTCAGCGGACACGGACTCTCACCTCACACACAACACAAGGCATCCCCTGCTGCTCACAAACAGCTTTAGCGCCTGGGACACACGCCTCCTCGCTCCTACACACTCGCATCTCACTTGCCCCACCACACCTGCCCTTCTTCATCTCAGCTCCCACCCAAACGGACGCCGTGAACCACACCCTAGCCCCGAGTGGACCAAAGGACACCGTTCACCGGCCCTGGGACCCACACACCACCTGGCCTTGCCACACACCACACCGCCTTCGCCTTCCTCACATCACTCAACAACCAACCATCTGACCTGCCTTGGCTGCTCACAAACGTCCCTGCCATCAGGACTCACAGGCACGCGCCACACTCAGCCCACTATCCTGGCCCACACGCCCCTCGACACAGCAGACAGACTCCCTGCCACACACAACAACCAACGCCAGCGCTGCACCCTCTGCACACACACCTCTGGGGAAACAAAACAACAAATAACACCGGCCCCCTCACCAAACACAAACCCTCACCCTTCCTCCCCATAGCCAACCTAATAGCATCATAACAGACACCACTTGCAGCCACACACCACCATCGCCTGCCCTTTCAACAGCCGCGCCCACATGCCCATGCCCTCGCGGAGCCACACACCTCC
Source organism: Myotis daubentonii (assembly GCF_963259705.1). Taxonomy (NCBI): domain Eukaryota; kingdom Metazoa; phylum Chordata; class Mammalia; order Chiroptera; family Vespertilionidae; genus Myotis; species Myotis daubentonii. The sequence continues at coordinate 102,201,196 of NC_081845.1, read as the reverse complement.
ACCCTCATCCCCTCAACAATGGCCCATCCGCTGCTCCATCCACCTTTGGCCCTAGGGAACCCCACCGATTGCAAACAACAACACCTTGCAAACACATTTCTGGCCAAAATCTCCAATGGCCTCTTCTGTTCTGCCTTGGAAAGGAATGCCTCTGTTAACGTAAAAAAACCATTGAAACCTGTAAAGAATTTTTGGGAGTTCCTTTGAGACAAACTGTCATAGGCCGGGAAGCAGAACCTCAACGAATGGAGATAGTGCTCCAGAGAATGGCAGGGTTACAATTGTATTTATACATTGCAATCAAAGGAGGGACATAGGTGGGTTACATGAAATTCATTGGTGACAGATTTAAGGGTGCAGGATCAATTCACATGATAATGATGGAATTTGTAGTATCTGTCCTCGCACCCAGAACATTTGGTTGTGCCCCAGGGGCTCCAGAAAAAGGTAAGTTACAAGTTACCCAGACATTTCAAACGAATGTTATCTTAGAGGCAAAAAGGCAAATGGGCTCAGTAAGGATCTGTTATGCCCAGAATTCAAGATCCCCAAGAAACCACGCCAGGGAGCCAGTCCGATGCAAAAGCAGAGGATCTCTTATACAAGCTCGCTTGGTCCCCCCCTTGCCTCCATTACTGGGTGCAAGAGAGAGCCCCGAATCCCAAGAGAACAAAGAATTTATAGGGCTTGGGGTGGGGGGGGGGGTTCAGGCAGGGTGCAGCTAGGGTCTGGTTACACAAAGACAGGGGGGGTGGCCAGCATACTTTTGGCCTTGGGCTAGTTTCCCCCGCTTTCCCATTGGCCGAGATAAGGGCAGGCTGAGTAACTGATACACCCTGCGGCTTTTTCTTGGAAAGAGGGGTTAAGGACACAGCCATCAGTCCTGCTCTGTCCTTTCATCCCCCCCTTGTCTTGGAACTTCTGGCTCAATCATGAGACGGACTGCATTTTTATTTCACCGTCGCTAGGGGCCCGTAGTGAGCACACAGAACTATCAGTTGAACTATTCTTATAAGCTTAACAAATGGTCCGGTGGAAGGGAAAGAAATCATTTTAGCTTTAACAACTTCTATTGAAATAGGATTTTTCTTCTTAAAATTCCTCCATGGCTATTAAAAAGCCAAATCAAGATTAATTTATCTACTGTCCTGATGTTTGCATAAACACAACAAGAATGGTAACTGACTACCTTTGCTGGAATTTCATGGTTGAACCTTAATGTGCCCCATAGGGCCAGGAAGCCAAGCCATCCAGATGCCATCAGGCCTGCCTGCAGTATCTGCTGAGTTAGGCGAATCCCTCACCTGTAGCAACTCCACCTGAGCCCACGCTCCAGGCTTTAAGGCCCATCTCAGTAGCCCTCCTACTCGTTGCGGCCCAGAGTGTGTGGGGGTTCTGCAGGGATGCAGAGGCATCTTTACTGCTCCCCTTCTACTCTTACCAACCGCCAGTGATGGTAGGGCATGGGCCTGACGCTCCAGCGCCAGCCATCTTCAGGGCTCCCAGGCAGGATACCAAGCTTTCTTCGTGGCATTCTTAGTGGCCTCGAGTCTTTAGAGTTCAGACAGGGCTCTTTAAAACATGATACTCCAGTCAAAGTTTTCCGTTAATAAAACCATTATTAGGAACCAATCTTACTGAATCTATGCAAAGAAACGTACTTACTTAGCATTGCCAGATTTTGGAGGAATTACATAAGGAGAAAAACATACTGATTTACTCTAAGATTTTCTGACTTTCCTTGCTAATTTCTTTTCATGGATTTAAAACAAAACAGTAGTTGTTGGTATAAAACCTTATTTCTATGCATAACCATGCCTCAGACTTTCTAGTCTAAACAGGCTTTTTCCAGCTTTACTACCCCTGACATGGGCATGGTCACGCAGGCCTGCAAGACAGTATTACAGGCTGTCAACTGTTAGCTGTCTCTCAACAGAGACCAAAACCTGATGGACACCCTTCCCTGCCCAGTTGGGCACCTGCCCCCTTGGCAGCTAGGCATCCTTTACTTTTGGGGGTCACCCCACACAGCTCCTTACCAGGACAGCCAACATACATTCAAACCTGCAAAAGAATCAAAGGTTAATATAACATATCAATACAATGAAACATAATATTGGCATCATGGCCGCTTCAGGTAGCCAAATCTTCTACTAAACATGTGATTCTATAAATGGTCCTTGTCTTTTTGGAGCCATGTCCATGAAGATGCAGGCATTATCTAAGTGTATTACACAGTATTGTGGGGGCTCCTGGTGACAAGAGCGATCGCGAGTCATGTTACCGGCATCAGGCAGGTCAAGCACTCTGTAGCTTGAGCTTGAGCAGGTTGGGTTGATCTCGATCGATCGATGCTCCATTTGGTGATGAAGTCTTTCCGGATGGACCCAGGTTGTGATGCCGTCTACCTTGAGAGCGGTGGGGGTCGTCAGCCCCACAATGTAGGGATCCTTCCAACGTGCCTCTAGGGTCTCCCGGCGGTGCCTTCTGATGTAGACCCAATCTCCTGGTCTGTGCTGATGAGGAGTTGGGGTTGGGCTGGTCTCATAGATGGCGCGGAGGCGTGGCCAAATGTCCTCGTGCGCCCTCTGGAGCCCTCTCAAGGAAAGAGATAGTTAAAGAAAAGCGACCCAGTCCTCGCCAGTCTCTGAGTCAGATTCCTCCTCTCTTGGAGAACTTCAAAGTCCTGATGGCTTCTAGGTAACCCTGTTTATCAGTTACAGCGCTCTGCTTTCTTGCCTTTCTACCAGTTCCCTTTGTGGCAGAGCAGCAACCAGGCCTCTTTCAAGGGAGTGCGCTAGAAGGGGTACCAGCCCCTCCTTTGCTAGCAGCAACAGGTACCAAACCCTTTCAGTACATTTGACCAGCTTCATTCCTGCCCACCTTTACAGATTCTAAGGCCCATTGTTTTCCTTTAACCAGCAAGCTAAATGACACTGGCCTGTATTATTTAATTCAGCACAGGCAGGGGGAAGGGCCCATGGAATCTCTGCCCTGAGGAACTGTGAGCCCCACCCTTAAATGTCCCAATCAGACTAGAAAAGCCACAAATACCTTTTAAATCTACCCCAGAATTCCAAAATCCCAACCTAGCACAGAATATACTTCCACACTTACATGAACAAATAATTATACCCGAGTAGACATACAAACATCAAATAAACATTTATACTTACATCCTTTCAGTGAACAAATACTTTTACAGTCTTGGGATCTTGAGCAGACAGGAACAGATGGGGAGGGCTCCCTTTCTCACATCCACCATTAGTGACCAGTCCCAGCTCACTGGTATACCATTCATTTAATATTTCTTTTTTTCCTTTTATTATATCAAGGCCATGCTTTTCAGGTAGCTAGAACTCTTAGCCTTAATTCTTAGGTGATTAGCAATACATTTTAAGAGACACAGAAAAAAGAAAAATCTTTCTTGGGTAACCTAGGTAAAACTTAGGAAAATATTTTCAACACTTAAAAACAGTTCTCAACATAATAGGATTTAGTCTTGACCATGGAATCAATTACTCTTAATTTGTTTATGATATTATGTATAACTGTGGTTCTACTGCTATCATACCACTGAAATTATATTAAGCAGTAATTGCTAATTTATTAAGTATTAAATCCGCGAGGCTAGCACACTTTTTGCCCCATCAGCATTTCCGCAGTAAAACTCCGCCTTAAAACTCCACCTCTGAAATTCTGTCCTCCCTTAGTAAGCAGACACTCCTTTTGTGATTGGCTAAGTCAGAGGGCGGGGCCTTTGTTGTTCCAAGATGGCGGCCCCCAGGGGTGCGGCACGCCATGTGGCTGACATGGCGGCTGCCAAGTCACACAGCTCAACATTGTGGCTGTCCACTGTTCTCTGACAGAGCAAACCAAAACCCCTAAAAGGTAGATGGCCAACATTATATTGTAGACAAACAGAAATCTCATTTGCTGTTTATACTTTTTATAATTATCTTAATATCAATTAAGTTTAAACTGGTTTTTGTATTAAAAATCTTCAGTTGAGGTCACAAAATCAATCCTCTCTTCTCAATCAGATTAATAAGCAAAGGCATTTTCAATTAACAGATTAACTTAGGCATATTTAGATCAACATTTCAGTATTATAAATTTCAATGCTTTTCGATGATTTGCACTTAAAAGTTTTAAGTCTCCAGCCAATAAGCCTGGCATAGCTGCTAAAATGGTCACAATTTTCCTGTTGGGGAAGTCAAGAAACAAAACCATAGCTATTCACATGTAAACTTGACTTTCAACTTCCTGGTGGTACTTGCCTCAGGGCGGGAAATTTCAAAAGAGCTACTTTAAATCGCCTTGGGAAACCTGTCTGCATTTCTTTCTCAGGTTCATCTTCACTGTTTTTAAGACCAAAACAGTCTCGGGTTTTTATTCTGTACACAGCAAAAAGTCAAGTCCAGCTCAAAACTATGCGCACTCGTTTTTAAACTGGCCTTTTCCCTTTACATGTGCACAGAAATCCTGGATGCATTTATAAATTTGTAAATGCTTTTCAATTACAAGAAGGATTTTAATTTTAGAATATTTGGGGAGGGGGTGACCTGTTTCCACAGACCCTCACTCAGGCGGCCGCCCGACCGCCACACAAAGGAGGGGTGAGAGCAGTCCCCCTCCCTCCACATTCATCCCCCAATCTCCTTGAAATTATTAATCCAGCAAATCCACAAAATAAAACGGAAACACAAACAACTAAAGGGCCCAAAGAAGTACAGCCTTCCAACTCCATGGAAGCAAAAAAAAAACAAACAAAAAAAAAAAATGAAAGCCAGACGTTGGCTGTGCGCCAACCAGCAGGAGCGACCCGCCTTTTCTCAGATTGAGGGGTTCCTACAGACCTTCCGACTCCGCGGAAGCAAAATTTCCCCTCTTCAGATGGAGGATCGGGGCGCCCCCCGACTCCTCCTGCCTGTCTCAGATTAAGGGGTTTCCTACAGACCTTCCGACTCCGTGGAAGCAAAGCTATACCCCTTCAGATGGAGGATCGGGGCGTCCCCCAGCTCCTCCCGCCTGTTGATCCCGTGCATCCACTCAGATGATTATTACAGGCATTTACAGGCATTTACAGATTTCAGAAGTGAGCTCACAGATAGATACAAAACAAAACACACGACACAAACAAAACACGACCTACCGCAGTCAGTCAGGCCCTCTGGACTAGGAGTCCCATCGATGGTGTTGGGGATCCCGGCGAGCCCCCAAAATGTTATGCCCAGAATTCAAGATCCCCAAGAAACCACGCCAGGGATCCAGTCTGATGCAAAAGCAGAGGATCTCTTATACAAGCTCGCTTGGCCCCCCCCTTGCCTCCATTACTGGGTGCAAGAGAGAGCCCCGAATCCCAAGAGAACAAAGAATTTATAGGGCTTGGGGTCGGGGGGGGGGGGGGGTTCGGGCAGGGTGCAGCTAGGGTCTGGTTACACAAAGACAGGGGGCGTGGCCAGCATACTTTTGGCCTTGGGCTAGTTTCCCCTGCTTTTCCATTGGCCGAGATAAGGGCAGGCTGAGTAACTGATACACCCTGCGGCTTTTTCTTGGAAAGAGGGGTTAAGGACACAGCCATCAGTCCTGCTCTGTCCGTTCAGGATCAAAGTTGATCTTGTCAGTGAAGATACTGCCTTAGGACGGAACTGCCCACCATAACTGCTTCTAGTTAAAGTTTAATTTCAGACCATCCTGTGTGGTTACTTTAGGTATCTGAGCCTGCAAAACTGCCATGCAGGCCTCTCCTGAACTTGTCAGATCAGTGTGTGGCCCCTTTCCTCCACACATCTATGATAACATGCCCTTGAAATGTCTGGGTAACTTGTGGTTTCCCTGTATCTGGAGCCCCTGGGGCACGGCCAGATGTGCTGGGCCCAGGACAGATGCAGCAGATTCTTTCATTTGTCATGTTAATTGTTCCTGCACCCACCTAAGTATGTGTCCATCATTTTACTTTTTTTTTTTTAAATATATTTTACTGATTTTTCACAGAGAGGAAGGGAGAGAGATAGAGAGAGTTAGAAACATCGATGAGAGAGAAACATCGATCAGCTGCCTCTCGCACATCCCCTCACCGGGGATGTGCCCGCAACCCAGGTACATGCCCCTGACCGGAATCGAACCCGGGACCTCTCAGTCCGCAGGCCGACGCTCTATCCACTGAGCCAAACCGGTTTCGGCATCATTTTACTTTTTATCTTATCACAGAGGTCTCCCCGCTTTGCTTCATCCCACCTTCTTAAATCTGTCACCAATGAATTTCATGTATAAATACGGGTGTAACCCTGCCATTCTCCGGAGCACTATCTCCATTCGTTGAGGTTCTGCTTCCCAGCCTATGTCGACAGTTTGGCTCAAAGAAACTCCCAAAAATTCTTTACAGGTTTCAATGGTTTTTTTACGTTAACAAAACGAACCCTCCACAAAACTGGCTCCTCACAACATTGGGGACTGCTGGCCTCTTCCAACACACTTGCCCGGGGGGGCGGGGGGGGAGCAAAAAAATATGCAGCACAATGGGCAGGGGGACCGCGTGCCTCAGGGAACATGACAAATGGAAAGACACCTTTTTCCTTAGCACCATCTGACCTGGGACTCAGTCACAGTCAAGCAGCAATTTCAGGGGGGGATAGAGCCAGCCTTAGGCATTTGGGAGAATTGGGGTCCATGGAAAAAACACAGGGGCACACACTGGGAGAAGGGAAATGGCCACAACACAACCAAGCCGGGGGCGCTCACATCTCCATCACACAAGGGAGCATCAACACTCGTATTTGCATAACACAAACGAAATGCAAATAGCCCGCAAAGGTCAAGATTTACAAAATAAAGGCAAGCAAGTCCTTCATTAGGGTGGAAAAGGGGAAAGCCCACAGGGAATGAGGGCCGACAACCTCTAGAGGCCCATGGGAGGGTCACCCTTGGAGCCCAGGACTCACTAGAGGAACCAACTCCAAGGGGAATATGGACCCAGCACAGGGAATAGTGTTGTAATGTACCCCGCAAATCACAGAAGGACGCCTCAAGAAGTCGATTTAAAGAGTCACATTTATTGCAATCCGGGACTATGAGGGGTCATCCCCAAATCTCATAGTAACCATTTAGTCACAGTTCCAGGATTACATAGGCAAAAAATCACACAGGTATTGATTACATCTCAGGGTTTGGAATGAGGCACCTGGCTCGCAATAAAAAGCAGGTTACAGAAGCAGAATTAAGCATGTTAATTACAGTTTCGGTTCTCAGGGTCACTGAATTGACAGAAATACATTATCTAGAGTCCTTGGGTAACCTGGGTTAAACTTAGGCATGTTATCTAAATTACAGTTTTGGGTCTCCGCATCACTGAGTTGATAGAAACACGTTATCTAGAGCCCTCGGTCTCCTGACCACTGAGTTGTCAGGACAATTTAGAGTAATTATACTGTTCTGGTCTCGGGACCACTAAGTCAGCTGGAACACACCACCTGTGGCCACTAAAATAATTTAGGGTAATTGTGCTGTCCTGTTTCCCAGGTACAGAAGAATGTGCTTCGATAACCAGTAAGATCACAATTAATGGGATAGTCATTCAATCAATAAGGCATTCAATCAAAAGGGATGATTTATACAATTCAGAAAATCAAAATAACCTGTCCATTGTTAAAAAAGCAAATAGGTACCATACTTCAATAGCAGCCACCACCATCTGCACCCTTGACAGGACATACGGAAAGGAACCCACTGGGACCCTGTTCACCCTCCCTACCTGGAAGTCTGCACTTCGTCTTCAACACAGCTCCACACTCACTACAACACTTTCCGTCCGGGAATTCTTTCTACGCTTCCAGCGGGAAGAAAATATGGGTTCCAGTACAAAAACGACGTAGCCACGGGATCCGCCCCCCTCCCCCCGCTTTCATACACCCACTACCAAGGGGCACCTCTGCCCTCAGTGCCCACTCAGGACCCTCACATCCTGCATGGACGACAAGCCCATCTCTCCATCACAAAGACACACACAAATATTCCTCTTCAGCGAGGTCTGGGCTCCACCTGCCGGCCAAGCTGCGCTCCACATGCTGATCCTCACCTGCATCACACGCTCCTGACAGGTGGACACACAGCAAAGGCTCACGGATGTCCGCCCCGCCTCTCCAATTGGGAAAAATCCATCCTGGTTCCCATACATCTGTCACCTCCTGTGTGTCCTGGTCCGAAAATAACTTCTTCTACGAGGCACGTGGACGCAGATGATCTGAGGCGACATCTCCCTCAGCAAACACAGTCCATGCAGGCTCTGGGACCATTGACTAAAACGTCTATGCTCTTCCTTCATGGACATGACATTCGGGCAAAAAGCACTTAGGGATTTTCAACACAAACGTTTCAGAAAATGGGGAAGGAAGCAGGAAAATATTGACGAAAACTGCAGCACACTTGGCAGGTTACACAATTTTTTAAAACAGCAGAAAAACCACAACAGCACATGCGCAGCTGGGGTGCTCCACAGCCTCCTGTCGCAGCCTGAACACCACATTCCCCCCCTAACAACAGGTATCGCCAAGGACACATCTGAGGAACAAATGGGGGACAATGAGGGGTTCATTCTTCACTTACATGGACACGTTCACAGCAACATGCCAAGCACAACACCTGTGCTCCTCTTTCTTCACACCTTTGGAACGGAAAGGAAAAGTTCCACACCCAGATGCTCCATCTGCAATATGCAAACTTCCAAGCTGACAGAATCCACAAATTTCCCCCCTTTCATCTCCACTCATTTCACAGACCATGGAGAACAGACAGCAAAACCCCACAAACACCCGGACCTGGGATCACAGCCACAACACCAGTCATGGGGCATGTGCTGACAGCTAAGACACATCATTTTTAGGACAACGTCCACTTCACCTGGGGAATGGGACACACAAAAGGGCTCAGCACACAAGACGCTACACAGACGGAGGGGTGGGTGGCTGTGGCTCCCGCCTCAGAAATAACAGTCGCGGCAACAACGGGGAACCAACCGTGAGCGGCCTCACCTGGGGCCCCGCCACTCGTGCAGGGCACTGTGACACCTCCCGCATCACACCTATGGGGGGGGGGGCTCCTCACGTCTTGCACGCGTGCCACTCACCTCACTCTGAGCCTCACACCCGGCTGGCGCTCTAACCGCTGAGCCGTCAGGGGCAGGTACCTTGGTTGAGGGCACATCCCCACTAGGGGGTGTGCACCACGCAGCTGATGGATGTTTCTCTCATCCATGTTCCTGATTCTCTAGCCCTCTCCCTTCCTCAAAGGCAGCGGTTCTCTACCTGTGGGTCGCAACCCCTTTGGCGCTCAAACGACCCTTTCACAGGGCTCGCCTAAGACCACCCTGCAGATCAGATGGTTACGTGATGATTCATAACAGGAGCAACATCACAGCCATCAAGTAGCAACGACAATCACTGGATGGTTGGGTCACAACATGAGCAACTCGATTGAAAGGGCCACAAGGTTGACGACCACTGCTCTACGTAAAAAATCAATCACGTATCTATTTTTTAAAAAGAATCTGGAACTTACAAGCTCTCTCCACCACCTTCTTCAAAGGCTACAACAGGCACAAGGAGAAAGAGAGATGCGTACATCAACACATACATAAGGTCTCAGTGGTTCTACACTTCCCTGACAAACACTTCACAACATGAAAAACACAACAACATCTAAACAGCAGCCAAAAAGCACGCTCTGACCACCACAGAGGAAGCAGGGGGACCAACGTGGGGACGGGGGCATGAGCGCGGGTCCCCTCAGGCTCAGATCCGAGAACCCGGAAGAGGGGGAAATGTCAGACTTGGCATGTTCACTGTCACACGGCTTCACCCACCGATTTCATGACCATTTCTTTGGCGAATCAAACAGAAGCTGCACTGGGACATTCGACCAACAACACCTTGTGCCTCGAGCCCTGCTGCTGACCTTCCACCTACAGCCATGGGACCGTGACCAAAAGCTAGACCCACCATTTCAGCCATGCTGGCCACGGCCGCCATCATGCCACCCCTGGACCGAATGAGGTCAAGGCTCTGGGTCTGCACCCCTTCCCTCCCAGCACTGACAAGGGGTTCGCCGCACACTGCTGCACTGAGTCGCCTTGGAAGTGAGTGAGCACACTCCCTGCCTAGTATGATCCTTGGGGTCTGCTTTCCCTACAGAGTGCTGAGGACTCCTTCTGGCAACCTCATGCTCTAGCATTGACAAACACCGCCTATTGCTTCCATTCACTTTTTCAAGTGCCCATTGAACACCCTTCCCAGCCACCTGGACCACAAATACACATGTTCTCCTGCGCCTCTTGGCAGCACTTGCTACAGGCTTTTGCCTGTCCTAAAAGGAACTTTTACCAGCAGGAACCAGAACTTTCTCACTCCACCACCGTTCCATCCAGAACAGTCACTGACTGTTTGTGAAACAAACTAATGAAACACAACACACCTTTCACCATCACAACATGGGGGCGTCCTAGCTCTTCTTCTTTCCACTCCCTTTTGGAAATACATTAGACAAAAATGGCTACAAGAACAGCATTGGGTCTTTCCATCCCTAAAACACTCATTCGGAATCGGCATATGCCCCTTTGAATTCACATCTTGACAACAGCAGTAGGCTATTAGGAAACTTCCTCATCAGGAACCTCAATGAGAGCCCTTGTGTGTCTGCCTGTCTGTCTGTCTGTCTGTTTGTGGTGCTGACATAAATCCAGGTGCAAAGACCCGGGCCTGCTTCCACACCAGGGGAGCCAAGTCCAACTGCAGGACCCAGGTTGGCATAGCTCATGGTCTCTCATACACGTCCCTCTCACCCAGGATCCATGGCACTCACTGGGCACTGACACAACAACAGCACCTTGGCAGGCTGTGCAACAAACAGGGGATCCAGTCACTGCCTCCCAGCTCACCTGCTCTGAAAGACAAACATCTCCTCCTTTGGACAATGTCCCCTGAGCCACGTGGTCACCCTCTCTGCTCTGCTGGGTGCTTCAGCATTCCCCACAGCTATCTTAGAGCTGATCCCAGCGTCGCAATTCTTCAGACCGGCTGCTTCTGTACAAGGTTTCTTGTTAGAGGGGAAAGGAAATTGCATCACGTCGAACATGCATACAAAGGGAGTCATCGAAAAAACGGTGGCATTTCCATGGGAACAATGGGAACCTCTTTCCCTACAATGATTGACAGCTTCGGTGGGTGACCTCAAACTCTCAGAAGCAACCATTGAGCCACACCTTCGCACTCCCCTTTTCCCACATCAACCCAATCCTGACACAGCACCTCGGCACCAGGGGAAATCTGCCCGTTGGGATATTGTTTTCTCTGGGTCTCAGCGGACTGGGGAGGAGCCAGCCCGGACTCATGGAGCTGATGACGCCCAAGCAGGGGCCCTGTGCACACTGGGAGGTGGGCTCTCTCGCCCAGGTCAGGAGGGGCAATCCCCCACCCCCAGGTTCGAATTGAAACACCACACATTTCCAAGTGGCCCAGCACCTCTGGTCAGCATCTCTCAGGGGGTGAAGGAAAGCTTTGCACAATCAAGTCCTCATTCACATTAAAAAGATTGCTGTCCCCCGTGCCCAAACCTCCACATACAGGAAGGTTCTGGTTGGAATAGTCACGCCTTCATTTGTTGAATACACCTTGTCCAGGTTGCAATGATTACCCTTTCTCTTCATGCCCATCTTTCTCTACCATTTGTTTCCATTTCCACTGTGATACATCTCACTTCCTTGGGAAGGAAATGGAAAATTCTCCAGGATGGGATGCTCCGCTGTTTGGGTGCAGATGTGCACACAGGTTTTAAACAGAGATACTGAACATTCATGAACTGGAGTTCTCACGATGACCAAGGAAGACAAGTGGTGGGTGTTCTCAGTAAAATCTGGTATGTTTTGGGGGGAGGATAGGAGCAGATTTCACAGTTTCCAGTTTTAGTTTAAATCTCTTCTTCTGGATCTGACACAGAGACGGACAGGGAGACAAACAGAAACAATCAGGGGATGTGCGTGCCTTTACCAGGAATCAAGGGGACTTCTTGGTTCATAGGTCAACACTCAGTCATTGAGCCTCGCTCGCTGGGCTGTGTGTTGCTATTTGGATGACCCGTTTCTACAAAGACAATGCGGCCCTGACTGGGTAGATCGCATGCCAGGGGGATGAGAGCCTTTACCTTGCTGGTTCTCATGATACTTGGACCATCAGGCCTGTTTCCAATATCACAGCAGGTGGGAGCTGTGGCATCAGGACAAGCCTACTTCTACCTTCTGCCTATTGCTTCATAACAGAATGAAGGTAAACCACGCAGGCTGTCTCGACAAGGGGACCAGTCATTTACCAAACATTCTGCTCTGGTGACAACACATGACCCCCAACAATTCATTGCGCAGCGATACACAGGAATACTTACCAAGCTGCTAAACATTTCCCAAGTTTACACTGCTAAACATTCACACAAAGTTTTTAACATGCTCATTTACTTACACTTAGGAAGGCAACTTTGGACAAAGAATGTCATTTTCTAAAATGAAATCTATGTATCGTACAAATGTAGAATACATCACACAGAGAACTGCTGGCTCTGATTCATTATTCATACATAGCATAACTACATACAATAAGTTGGACATCACTTTCCAAACCACTGATGTGTGAATGGATGTACAAAGGGGGCTTGGGTCTTGGGCCGAGTCACCATGAACTAGTAGGTGCTGGGTGTGGAAATGGAATCCAGGGCTCTGGAGTCAAAAACCACGAAGAAGGTACCTCCGGGAGAATACAAGGAACCAGCACAGTGGCCACACGTGCCCAGATGTCACCTCTCCAGGCCACTGCGGCCTCCATTAGCTGTCTGTCCCTCAGTTTCTGTGTGACCCTCGGTCTGTGTGTCCCTCAGCCTGTATGTCCCTCGGTCACTTCCATTAGCTGTCTGTCCCTCGGTTTCTGTGTGACCCTCGGTCTGTGTGTCCCTCAGCCTGTATGTCCCTCGGTCACTGACAACGGGTGAGTCTCCTCCCATCTTCTCAGTGTGGGGGACTCTGGAAGCAGTGACACAACGCAGCACAGGGGAGCGTGTGCAGAACCCTCTTCTGTCCATGCTCCACCTCCTTCACACCTCGCTTTCCCCTGATACTCCTGGCCTCGCCCCCCCCCCCAGAGCCTCGCCCTAACGTGGGGGCTTGGAAGACCCTGCAAGGACCGCGATAGAGTGGCCTCGTCGTTTTGTGTCAGGACCTTGCCAGCTAAGGGACACTTGGACATTTTATTTTTATCTTATACACACATTGCCTTGAAAAACATCAGCGTAGCTGGATGCTCTGCTCATCATGGTGCCTTTCTTTAGGTTATGCTGCTTTTTCATGCCCTCCAAATCTTTTCCTTCTTTGTACTTTTTTCTTGCTTATGTTTTCGTTAATTCTTACCAGAGGATATGTTTTTTACAGAGAGAGGGACAGAGGGAGGGAGGGAGGGAAGGAGAGAGGGGAGAGACAAGAAACAAAAAAACAAACATGAATATGCAAGAGACACATGCATCTTTGGCTCCCACAGGAGCCCAGACCGGGGCTGGCCATGAAACCTGCACCCCAGGTATGTGCTCTGGACCAGGAATCCCACCAGAGACCATTCCCTGGGCATCGAAGTTCGAACCAGCGAACATCACTGGCCAGGGCCTATTCCTTCCGCTTAGCAGATGAGAACACATGTCACTCTTTCTTCTGGCAGAAGGCAGCCATTCTAGGATGGTCACTCATCTTTGATCTTTCTCTCTTCCTTTCTGAAACAGTAGAAATGTATCTTTCTAAAAACCCACTGTGGCCTGGCCAGCCTGGGTAAGTGACTGATGGTTGTTTGCAGGCTGGCCACAGCCCCTTCAAGGTGGGGGTCCCCACTGGGGTACCTGTCCAGCCTGGGGGAGGGGCTGTGGGCCGTTTTTAGGCTGGCCACACCCCCTTCAGGGTGGGGGTCCTGCTGGGGTGCCTGGACAGGCTGGGTGAGGGGCTGATGGCTGTTTGCAGGCTGGCCAAGTCCCACAGTGGGGGCCCTCACCCCATGAGGGTGTGGCCATCTTTGGTGAGGTGCTGATGGCTATTTGCAGGCTGCCCACAGTCCCCAGACACCCAAGCTCCCAATGGAGGCTGACTGGAAGCAGGTATCTGCGATTTATTTAGCTTCTAAGACTGAAACTTTGCTGCCTTTTGCGGAAGCCACAGCCAGCCAGAGCCGGCGGGAAGCTTGGCTTCCTCCATCACTGGGTCAACCAAGCCTCCTGCTTGCTCCAGTTCCGTGGCTGCCGGCCGCCATCTTGGTTGGGTTAATTTGCATATAGTCGCTCTCATTGGCTGGTGGGCATGGCTTGGGCATAGCGAAGTTATGGTCAATTAGCATCTTTGTCTTTTATTAGTGCACATTCTGTTCTACTGGTATGCCTGTTCATTATTGCTGCACTACCACATTGCTTTGATTATTTGGTTTACTGATAGTTTTGAAAATCTATTTAACGTGAGATTATATTCAATCCTTTCCCCCTGTATATTCCTGGCTATTTCCATATTATGTTTTCATGAATATAAGCATGATTAAACTTACTGTGTTAGTATTATATGAAAAACATTAAGTTTTTTGGGCATTTAGATAACTAGATATCTTACTGACTTATTATTCAGTGTTTCTCTAGATAAAGAATACATTTTACAAAACAAAGGCAGCATTAAAAAAATAATAAATAAAGGCAGCATTAACATGTTTTATACCTCTAATCCAAGGGTGGGCAAACTTTTTGACTCGAGGGCCACGATGGGTTCTTAAACTGGACTGGAGGGCCGGAACAAAAGCATGGATGGAGTGTTTGTGTGAACTAATATCAATTCAAAGTAAACATCATTACATAAAAAGGTACGGTCTTCTTTTTTTTAAGTTTTATTCATTTCAAACGGGCCGGATCCGGCCCGTGGGCCGTAGTTTGCCCATGGCTGCTCTAATCCTTTCTCTTTCTAAAAGTGTTTGTTGGAATATTCAAAACACTGTTAAATAATAGCAGTGATATGTGCTTGTCTTGCTTCTGATTTTCAAACTCATGTTTAAAGGATTTGCAGCTATTGAAATTGTACTGATTGATATTACATTTAAAATAAACTATATGAACTATTCAGAAAATGCCTATGCTATCTAATAATATGCAAGCATGGTAATTGACCATACCTTCCCTATGCCTCTCATTGGGTAATCACCATGATATGCAAATTGGTGGGCGGGGCCTCCGCAGCTGCAGTGTTCGGACCTAGCCTGCCCTGGGCTCCCCTCAAGGAGGGGCTGGGGACCTGGGGTTAGTAAACTTTTCTGGAGCTGCTCCCCACACCCCCAGCCCCGGCCCCAGAACCACGCTGCCTGCAGCAAGGCGCCCGTCCTGACAGGTGGGCGTAGGGAGAGCTGAGCAGAGCGGGGGCTGCAGGAGCCATGGAAGGGCGGGCAGGAGCCAAGCTCCCGGGGTCTGAGGAGAAAGCCTGAAGGTGGAGGAACCTTCGGCAAAGTGGCCGCCAGGAGCCGCGGCCATGGGGTCTGCAGGCGCGGACAGGCCTCCGCCTGATGGGGGATCCTGAGCCAGCACCACGGCTGCGGGGAAGCAGCTGGCCAGGAGGCAGGCGGCCCAAGGGGTGCAGAGCAGCGCCAAGGTGGGGTGCGCTGGAGGGGCTCAGGCCTGGGCAGGGTGCTGGTGGGCGGGGATCTGCCTGCCCGAGGAGAGCGAGGTTCTGCAGGGAAACAAGAGGGTTGACTGCAGTCGTGGAAGGACTCCCGGGCTCAGGGGCGCAGACTCACAGCCCTGGGGGGGCAAGGGGGGGCGGGGGGCGCCGCACTGCTGGGTACCTCGATGCGGAGGTTCGGCGACGCCCCCGGCGCTGCCCCCGGGGCTGAGCTGCCGCCTGCGCACTTGAGAGGCCAGGACTCCTGCTCCTGCCTTGGCCCCCAAACAAGCCTGCGCCCGCCCGCCCCCAGTTCTCGCCCCGCCCCGTGGGGGTGCACACCTGCAGGGTGAGTGCAAGCCTACCACCTGCTCCCCAGAAACCTGGGGTGGGGGCGGGGGAGACTGGAATTGGCCTCAGTTTCCTGGTCTGTACAATGGGTTCAGCGTGTCCCAGTGCCTTCGCTGAGCTTTGAGTGGCAATTGAGATCCTATATAAAGAAAATGGGGAAAGACATGAGAAAGAAAAGGAAGGGCAGGCAACACAAAAGAAAGATGGGAAGGAGCCTGTGAACCTATTGTCACTTAAATAGGGAAGAGAGTCAACAGTGCTGTAATGACCCTATGAAGCCAGGTGGGTACTGGAAATATCGGGGAACACTTTGTAAAGTATATGGTTGTCTAACCACTATTCTGTAACTAATAGAAAACCGGAAACTAATACAAAATAATATTGAATGTAAATAAATGGAAATAGAGTGAAATTTTTCTAAATTTCAAAGTTTAAATAAAGGCTGTAAAGGAAGAAAAGGGGGAATAAAAATAGTGTTTTCCATTTTACCACTTTATTATCTTTTCAGTACATGAAAAAGACAGTTGTCTTTATATGGCGCTTTGATGCTTTTCTAAGTCATTATCTCATTTGATGTTCAGGGCAACTTAAAGACAAGATAATTATTCCCTCCACTATTCAAAGAAAGGAGATCTTGGTGCCTGGCCCCAATGATTCCATCGTCAAGCCTTTATTGTAAAGCAGGGTTAGTGACATTTTCTGTGAAGGGTCATATCTATACTAATAAAAGCCTTGGGGGGGATCTGGCCCCCAGGGGAGGGCAGTTGGGGATGATCTGGCCAGCAGGAGAGTAGTTAGGCATCAATCAGGCCAGCAGGGGACTGATAGGGGGCGATCAGGATGGCAGGCTGAAGCAGTTAGGGGCAGTCAGGCAGACACGCAGGCGAGTGGGTAGGGGACAGCGGTCCTGGGATCAGGCCTGCTGGACATCCTGGAATCAGGCCTAAACCAGCAGTGGACATCCCCCAAAGGGTCCGAGATTGGGGAGGGTGCAGGCTGAGCTGAGGGACACCCACCTCCCATGCACGAATTTCGTGCACCGGGCCACTAGTGGGTTTATATTATTGTTTTCACTGCATAACGTGTACTATTATTTGACACACAATTTCTATCGTCCACTCAGAGTGGATCCAGGAGGAGCGCTGGGTGGTGTGTCTGAGCACCTGGAAGGGTGTCCCTTCCTCCTGCTCCACTTGCAGGAGCATCTGAACTGCCTGGTGCTGGCCATGCTGCAGAGGTCCCAGCAGAGAGAGACGGCATAGATGTCAGCCAGCAGGTCACAGTCGGGCCTGGCTGCAGCCTGGTGGTTGTTGAGTGTGTGTGTGTGTGTGTGTGTGTGTGTGTGTGTGTGTGTGTGAAAAATACAGAAAGCCAAAAATCAGGTACAAACCCCAAAACTCTAGGCTATCTGTGATCTACTCTTCCCACTTTCTTGATAGGTCTTCATTCTTTTATACTGCTCCGTATCTGTATTTCCCCCTCCCCTACATATTTTACTCTCATAGCAGGCTTTCTGTGTAGCTGTTCGGATGCATAATTTAGATATAATTTTACTAACCAACTTTAATTGTCTGATGTGATAAGTTTGAATAGTGTAGAGTTGTGTTGAAAAGCAAATTACAAACTTTAGCTTATATGTTAGGCGACACAACCAAAGAAATGAGTATCGTTGAAGATGAGCATATTTTTGAAATTATACCAAAGCTTCATAAACTCTGAAGAGAGTTTAGAAATAGAGCAAAATCCAGAGAACGTATTCCATGCCACGCATCATACGTGAAGATTTTCCCAAACAGAGTAAAGCACAAACCGATACGTTTTGAAAATTACCATCATATTTAATAATACAGTACGTGGATTTTGATGACATAAAAAAAACTAAAAACAGCCGAAACCGGTTTGGCTCAGTGGATAGAGCGTTGGCCTGCGGACTGAAAGGTCCCAGGTTCGATTCCGGTCAAGGGCATGTACCTGGGTTGCGGGCACATCTCCCAGTGGGAGATGTGCAGGAGGCAGCTGATCGATGTTTCTCATTCATCGATGTTTCTGACTCTCTATCTCTCTCCCTTCCTCTCTGTAAAAAATCAATAAAATATATTTTAAAAAAAACTAAAAACAAAAAAAGATAACATATGTGTCTTAATTGAGACTAAATTAGGAAAACGCCTTTCTTAGATCAGACAGTTCCCTGGCATGTAGAATGATTCCTAATCTATTTCTAGTCAAAAGTGACTAAAGCAAAAGGTAGGCCTGAGACAGAGAAAGAAAGAGCAGCAAGAGATTCTACATCTAAGGAACTTTGAGCTACATTTATAAAGGTCGCACTTCCACCTTCGTAATCCAGGAATGCCCCTACTCAGCCAATGGGTTTGAGCGCATATTGCAGGAAAAGTGGGGAGGTGGTGAAGACATTGCAGTGGATGTGGGTTTTAGCACAGCCAGGAAGAAAGAGTCCCTTCTGGACATTCCTATTCCTCTCTTTCCAATCATCACTACAGACGCCAGCAGCACAATTCCAATGTCTGCCACTTCTATCTCCCAGTCATGTCTCCCAGATGTACAAGTCTGAGCACCCCAGTCATGACAACACTCAGATACAGGAGAGACAGCATGTGCACCCTGAGGATCACATCCCACACAAAGGTTTATCAAACCTGCAGGTAGGAAGACAAGACTATGAGTCCTTCCTGGCTGCAAAGTGATAGTCACTGCAGAAAGAAAAAGAAATCAGGTGGACACATTGCAAATAGAGTCCTGAGGCAAAAATGGGTCTTTCAAGATGTTAATTTATTATGAGGTCATGACAGCAAGAGCAGTTTGGATTTTTATAGCTAACAAAGTGCAGAGATGACCGAAACATCTGCAGAACAAGCAAATCCCTAAAGACAGACATTGGAACCTTTTTCTAAATGTAACTGCTTATGGCCCAATGTAAGGCTTATCTCACCCTGGTCGGTGTCTCAGTGTTTAGAGTTTTGGTTCAGACCTGAAGGGTCAGGGGTTTGATTCCACTCAAGGGTGCATAACTGGGTTGCAGTTTCCATCCCTCGCAATGCATCTGTCTGGGCACTGCATCTCTTTCTCCTTCTCAGAATCTCAGTCCCTGTCTTTCCTTCCCTCATTGGCACGCCCTCGAAAAATCAATGGAAGAAAATATCCTTAGCCTGGCCAGTGTGGCTCAGTCGGTGTGTGTCAATCTAGGATCCATTGGTGGTCAGGGCAGATGCCTTGGTGGTGGGTTTGATCACCAGTAGGGTGCATGCAGGAATCAGTTTATGGAAGATTCACTCTCATCGCTGATGTTTCTCCCTCTCTCCCTACCCCTTCCTCTCTGAAATCAATAAAGATGCATTTACAAATGTGACTTCTTTAAGGAAAATAATGAACCTAAAATCTTGGGCCGAGATGCAGACTTCCCCCGACAGCAGATGAAAACTCCCCAGATCGGGCTGTCTACCAGATGCTCCATGGCAGCAACAGTGACTTCTGCTTCTGGAAAATCAAAGGAGTCTTACAACAGGCAGGATCTCAGGACGGCTTCAGGTGCTTGCGTGGGTGTCCCAGACAGGCGCCCTGTGCTGAAGCCAGAGAGCGGTACATCTCAGCCACCAAGTGGGGATGGGACCCCACCATGGCCTGCCACCCTTCAGTCTCCAAGACATCCTCAGCATGAGAGTTGATGAAATCCACTGCCTGAGGTTTCAGTTGATCTGCTCTGTGGAGGTCAGCCAAGGTGAGCATTTCTGCAGCAACCTCCTCAGAGAGGTGTCTGCTGAGGGCTTCCTCACACATGACCTTCAAACGCTCCAGGGCATACTTGTCAGCAGCTGCCAGCAAACCATCAGCCATTTTGTCCAGGTTTGGAGCCTTCCCCGTGGAAATGAAGCACATCATTTCCTTAAAAACTCCAGGCTCCGTGTCAATGATTTCAACCCGACTCTTGTTGCTCTCCTCCATTGCATGTGCAAACATGGCCCTAAACACTGGGGAATGAGCTACTAAGATAGCTTTTGTGAGCCTGGAATTCCTGGACAGCAACACAGAAACAACAGTCTGTGAACCATGAATTTTCCCAAAGTCCTCCTAGCGCATGGGCCACCTGGCACTCAGGAACCTTCACCATCTTCGCAGTGCTCTGGCCAGAAATGGTGAAGGAATCTTGCACCACACTCACCTCACAGAAGAGGGCCAGCTTGTCATCAGGGAGAAAACTATTGTCTTCATCCAAAAGAACATCTCTACGGATACATTTCTTGAATCCCCAGTCTTTGCCTTGTACAAAGCTATATGCCCAGTGACTCTCCAAAGATTTGATTTCTTCTTTCTTGTCATTGAGGATGGAGAGTTTGAATTTTGCCAAAAATATACACTTTGGAGAACTGACCAGAGACAAGTAAAGTGACAGGTAATCTTTGCTTACTTTATTTAGCCCTTTCAGGTATACTCTCAAACGCCATTTCAGTTGATCAATGGCTAATGATGAAAAGGTTGTACTTTGAATGACGTCACCCACTTCCTGCCAGCAAAAGCTAAAGTTACCGATGGTCCACATGTGGGAGAATTTCACTACCTTGATCTCAGTGTGGCACCAGCTCTCAGCCACAGGGCCACTCGACATTTCTGCTGGAGGAGGCGGACTTGGGACCCTCGACATTGCAAGTTTGAAGGTTCAACAAGATTTCCAAAGTCAGAGGACAAAGATTTCTGTTCTCTTTTCACCCACATTAAGTCAGTAGTGGGAAGATGAATGTTGGGGTCCAGCCCCAGCAGGTCCAGGGGTTCCCAACGGTGCGGACAGCACCGGCGAAGAAAGAATGACACGGAGATAGCGTTAAGATGATCAGCCAGCTTCTCTAGCCAGGTTCTCTCTTTATTCTCCTGTTACATCTGTGTTGATACCACTTGATTTTAATCCTATCCATTCTGTTCCAATGGTTAGGGCGTTTGTTATTTCCATTCCAAGGTCACTACTCTACTCTTCTGTTCAGCTACAAGGAAGTAACTGAAGGAGATGATCCTAAGTAAAGATTATGTAGCTTAACCGTGATTGTTCACAGCTGAAGTGATTAACTACCCGCCTGGCACTTAGTTAAGGGGTTTTACTGATGTATTCCCTTCCTGACTCCTGTTCATTTTTCCCTAACTCCAGGGGAAAATTCCCACCTGGGGAAACAACCTTTTTCCAAGAGGTGGCCCTGGTTAAAACTCATAACACTAAGAAGGGGAGCAAACATATGAAGAACTCTATGCCATATATGCCAGGTCCCTTGAAACATATGCCATATACGCCAGGTCCCTTGAAACATATGCCATATACGCCAGGTCCCTTGAAACATATGCTGTGCAGATGTTTCATCCCTGCAGTGACTGTGTCAAGCAGCAAGGATGGGCCGGCTTCTGACCGATGAAGTTGTCTTGTCTAACAGGAAATCTCTCAGAGCGGGGCCTACAGCTGCTGGTACCTGTCCTTCTGCATTTGCTTCAACCTCTCCACAGCATCCAGGCTTTGCTTCTGAAAACAACTGTCTGAAAGATTCATCTAAAACTTAAATGTTGTTTTGAGGCGTGGCTCAGTGCTTGAGCGTCCAGGTCAGGGTATACCACATTTTGTTTACCCATTCATCAGTTGATGAGTATGACGGTTGTTTCCGGTTTGGGGCTCTTATGAATTACGGCGCTGTGAACATGGTGTACAAGATTTTGTGTGAACAGGTTTCCATTTCTTTTGGGTATGTACCTAGAAGTGGAACTTCTGGGCCATCGGGTGACTCTGGTTTTCCAACGTGGCCCCGCTATTTTACATTTCGCCAAGCAATGTACCCAGGGGTCCGATTTTTAAGCATTCTCATGAATTTTTTTTATTTTATTTTTTTAATATTTAATTTCTTTATTGGTTAAGGTATTAAAAATGTGTCCTCATCCCCCCAGTAACCCCCAAACTTCCCCCCACCCCCCGCACTCATGTTCTCATCCCCCTGTGGTCCATGTCCATTGGTTTGGCTTATATGTGTGCATACAAGTCTTTTGATTGATCATTCCCCTTACCCCGACTCTCCCCTACTTTCCCTCTGGGGAATGATAGTCTGATCGCTGTTTCTCTGTCTTTGGATCTGTCCCTGTTCATCAGTCTATGTTGTTCTCTATAATCCACAAATGAGTGATATCATGTGGTATTTATCTTTCTCTGACTGGCTGATATCACTTAGCATAATGCTCTCCGGTTCCATCCATGCTGTGGCAAATGGCAAGAATTCCTTCGTTTTTTACTGCAGCGTAGTATTCCCTTGTGTAGATGTACCAGGGTTGTGTTATTCTTTTTTTTTACTGCATTTCTGTAAAATGTCCCTCCACCCCCCCCCCCATAGGCATATCCTTGGAGGCATCTCCCTACAGAAAGCAGATTAGTGACTGCCTGGGGCTAGGGCGGGAGGACAGGGAGGGGGCACTGGGAAAGGGAGGTGACTGTTAATGGGTATGGGTTTAAAGTCCGACAATTAGCTCCTCTCTGAGGGGGCGTGGCTAGGCCCTGGGGGGCGTGGCTGGACTTTAGGGCGGACCCAGTCAACTTAAAAGCCTGCGGAGGAGGAGCAGCAGCCACATTCTCTGTGCTGGCTGTTCAGCGAGGAGGATGGAGGAGTGCGCTTGCCTCTGCGGCTTGGGCTCTTCGCGGGGATGTTCGTGTCCTCAGGAGCCCCGGGGCCCAGCTGAGACGTCAGCGGCCAAGGGCAAGTGGTGTCCTCAGAAGCGCCAGCACCCAGCTGAGACGGCAGAGGCCGAGGGCAAGCGGTGTCCTCAGAAGCGCCAGAGCCCAGCTGAGACGGCAGCGGCCGAGGGCAAGCCGGACCACGCAGAAAAGCACCTCGAGGCGGACGCCGCAGCGTGGTCCTGGGCGGGGAGTGGAGGAATCTCGAGCCCCAGGCCGCCACCGAACTGCTCGCTGCAGGACCTGCCGGTGGAGATGCTGGTGGAGATCTTTGCCTCGCTCCCCGGCACCGACCTGGCCAGCCTGGCCCAGGTCTGCACCAAATTCCGCCGCATCCTGCACATCGACACCATCTGGAGACGGCGCTGCCGGGAGGAGTTTGGCGTTTGTGAAAACTTGCAGGACCTGGAGACGGTGGGTACGTCTTACCGAGAAGTCTATGCGAAGCTGCTCCACCCGCACAGACACATCTTGGGACTGTGGCAGCTAGATACTGAGGGCTTTAAAACACTGCTGTATGTCGCGGTGGACGGCTTAGGCATTAATGGTTGGACATACGTTCTTTGTCCTCACACCCATGTGGACGGCCCGATGCAATTCAAGCCCGCGTTCCGAATCCGCCTGACGGAGCGGAAATCAGCCACGGTGGAGTGCATGGAAGGCCGCCACCACAGGCCCCACAGCCGCCGTCTGCACATTCGGAAGGACAGGTTCACCAGCCAGTGCAAGAAGACCGACCACCGAGGGGATTCACCAGCACGGCTTTGGGAGGAATTCGGGACAATGCTGTTTTTGCAGTATGACCGCCTGGCTTACCACCGCCTCTACCTCCATCCCAGCCACCCGGACCACCTCATCAGGCCAGGCCTCTTCCAAGGCAAATACCGTCTCTGCGGCCACATGATTTTCATGCTCAGCTTCCACGGGAAGTGTGCCAGGCTCACAGGGATCCAGGGAGCCTTATTGCCGACCTTAGAGATTCACCTCAGGCGCCGCATCCAGCTGCGAGATGGCGAGATCTTCCGCGACTTCCACGAGCTCTGCCGCGTGGTCCAGGAGCTGGACGACCAGGTGCTCCGGGAGCAGCAGCAGCAGCAGCAAGAAGACGGGACCGAGGAAAGCGAGGGCCATGGCTGGCAGAGCCACGCCCAGCCCAGCGCCAGGCAGTCCGGGGCTGCAGCTGCAGAGGAGCAGCCTGTCCCGTTTGTTCTGCCTGTGGGCCTGCGCGCAAGGGACCACAACTACCCCGGAACCTGCAGGATGTGTTTCTATGGCGTGGAAACTGGTACCCCAGATGGCTCAGTCTGGCACTTTCCTGGAGTCTTCATCCTGTTCGCTGAGAACCACTTGGGGTTCATAGATCTGGACGATAAATCCTTCATCCTGTATGGCAGAGTCCAGAACACCTTCCAGAATGTGGAGGCACCATCCCCACAGGCCTTCCTGGAGATGCGCAACAACATTCAGCAGGTTTCCCACCATGGTTTGTTTTTTGAATCCTCACCCGAGGATATTTGATGTTTAGAGACAGTGGGGGAGAGAGGGAAAGAAAGAAAGAATCGATGTGAGAGAAACACACCCGTTGTTTGCCTCCTGCCCAAGCCTGGAACAGGGCCAGGCTGGGTAGGGGCCATCAATTGAGGTACAAATAAACCTTAGACCAGTGGTCTCAACCTTCCTAATGCTGCGACTCTTTAATACAGTCCCTCATGTTGTGCTGACCCCCAATTTCATTGTTACAAATTGAACATAATGAAAGCATAGTGATTCATCACACAAAAACAAATAAAGACATCTTGGTTAATATCTATTGTTTCTTTATTAACATTGAACTCATGGCCAATAGCAATAGAGCTCATTCCTTATGAAAACTTATCGAACAGACACATTCTCTCCATAAAGCATAGCTAGTGCTTTGGCACTAAGGTTGCAGGCTATTTTAAACAGCAGGGGCCACCGGCTCCTGGGATGGCATCTTCAGAGACAAATGGGGACTGTTCTCATTCCTCAAGGGGAAGCTGAAGAAAAGAAGGAACATGGGGGAAAGGCAGACAGCAGCAGCTCCTCAGACTCCAGCAGTAGCGATGAAGACGCCAGCAGCTCCAGCTCCTCTTCCTCGGGGGACACCTCTCACTCAGACTCCAACTGAGCTTTGTTCCTTCCTAGGTGGCGGGACAGAGAACTTCCCAGCGGACGTCTTGGGCATCTATGTATAGTGCAGGGCTCTTCTCCCTGTCCCTGTTTTATTGTTTTACTTCCTTCCTTTCTCCTCCTCCTTCTCAATACAGAGTAGGATGGGTTGGCAAGCGGGGAATTGGGACAAAATTCCCAATATCAGGTCCACACACCAGGGAAGAGAAGTTCCTGCTGGGAGAAGAAATATATCTGAGCCTGTATTGGGTTCCCCTCCACCAGTGATGGCCAGCCTTTTGAGCTCGGCGTGCCAGCAGTTTGAAAAACCCTAACTTAACTCTGGTGCCGTGTCGCATATAGAAATTTTTTGATATTTGCAACCGTAGTCAAACAAAGACATACTTTTGCTATTTATTTTGTATATTTAAATGCCATTTAAAAGAAGAAAAATCAACCAAAAGAATGAGTTCACCTGTCACGTGTGTCATAGGTTCGCCATCACTGCCCTACACCATCAGTACCACTCCCTCTAGGAGCCCCAAGCAATGAAGGATCTTGAAACAAACAGATGACTGGGCAGCTGTGAGGAGCACACTGCACTGGACTGAGTATTTGTGAAGAAAGAAGTTTTGCTTTCCTCATTTTCTGTCTGCCAGAGTTGGTCGGGAGCCACCATGAGCCTGTGAGTCCTACATTATCTGCAAGAACTCTACCTCTGGACTCTTACACTACATCTGGTGTGAGAAAGGAGTTGCCATTCTTTACGTGACAGTGGGAAGCATCATGTACCAGGCAATATTTATACATGTATATTTAACTCTGACATCTCTAGGAGACTTTCTTACTAATTTCAAATAAAATTATATTTTCTAAGTTTAGCTGTTTCATTTCAACGAGGGCCTGCATGGAATAAATGTTTTATAATTTGGAGCACTGCTGCTCCAAGTAGTGTCTGCATTTGTTCTTGGAAATTCCTAAATTCCTTCCTTTTGCTTCAGGTTCAAGTGAATCTCCTATTTAGCTTTCAGGGTTGGTGGATGGGTGAGTGGATGTATGAATGAAGGGATAGATACATAGAAAGATAGATAGATAGATATAGATAGATAGGTGATAGATAGAAAGAAAGGAATATAGAGATACCTGGATAGCCCTGGCTGCTGTCCTCAGTGTTTAGACCATTGGCCTACCCTCCAAAAGGTCTTGAGTTCAATTCCTGATCACAAGCACCGACCTGGGGAGCAGGTTTGATCCTTGCCCCCAGTTGGGGTGTGTTTGGGAGGCAACCAACTAATTTGTTTCTCAAATAGGTTTCTCTCTCTCTTAAAAGCAATGGAAAAAAATATCCTCAGGTGAGGATGAACAAAAACAACAAGGTATGTGGGTAGCCACATACATAGATACAGAGAAAGATATGGACTTGTAAATACACACTGCTCTGTTCTACTGCTCTGCCTGTGAATCACTGTGGCAGGACCACGTTGCTTTGATTATCTGGTTTGCAGATATATTTGAAAATCTATTTAATGTGAAATTAAATGAAATCCTTTCCCCCTGTATATTCCTGGCTATTTCCATATTGTTCTCTCATGTATATAAGCAAAATAAAATCATTATATCATTTTTATGTGAAAACCATTAAATTTTCAGCATTTAGATACCTAGATATCTTAGTGAATTATATATACACATTCAGGGGAGAAGCCCTATGTGTGCAGGGAGTGTGGGCGAGGCTTTATACAGAAGTCACATCTCATCAGCCACCAGAGGACACACCCAGGGGAGAAGTCCGGTGTTTGCAGGGAGGGTGAGGGACTCGTTAGCTCTCAATTGCACCTCAGCAGCTGTAGGTCAAGTGTAGGCACCGCATACCTCATATCCCAGCTCTGAGGGGCTTCAGAGGAAGCCTGCTGGCTCCTTTCCCTCCCCAAGAGTGTAATTAGTACAGAAGTAACTGGTCAAACATCCTCCACTTTTATGAGGAGAGGCAATAGACAAACCGGTCCGTAAGTGCTGCCGGGATGTCAACACCAATGTCCCCCATGGGTGTTTTTTTTTTGCCTCATTTTAATAAAGTTTGTGTCCATACAAACCTGAAGCCTACATGCCTCATCCCTCTTATCACTGAAAGCAGAGTTCCAGGAGGGCCTCAGAGAACCCTCAGCCACAGACCTGAACCCGGGAAGGCGGAATCTGGCGTCAGTCCAGTGAGGTTCCTGCCAGGGAGAGGGATTGAGACAGACTCACCAGGAACGGGAATAGCCCCCACCAGACCCTTGGCTTCTCCTGGCTCCTCCCCTGATTCCTTCGACCTCTGTAGCCTCAGAGGTGAAAGCCAGAGAGGCTGTGTGCAGGTGTGTGTGTGCATGTGTGTGTGCATGTGTGTGTGTGTGCGTGCGTGTGCCCGTGTGCCGGTGCACACACCTGTGCTGCCTCTGCCTGGACACTGGTTGCCCTCTTCTTGCTGCCTGTGTAGCTTTGGCATCTCGCCTGGGGCACAGCATGTGGGCGCCAGGTCTGTCCACAAGGGTTTGAGTCTCAGCTCTGCCCTCACAACAATGTGACCTAAGGCAAGACTCCCAACGTCTCTGTGCCTCTTTCCAATCTATGAAGGGGGAGGGTGACCCAGCCTTTGGAGTGTCATTCAGAGTGGGGTCAGCACCGGCACCTCTGGCTCAGGGTGGATAGAAAGTGCGTCTCTCGGTGAACAGCGTCTGACAGACCTTGAGGTGACAAGGGAGGCAGAGGGTGTGGGCCCGGGAGCCAGTTCAGAGCTCGAGCAGCCCCACTGCTCTGGGTGGACTCGGCTGCCTGAGCAGGAGGCCTGGGGTCAGGCATGCGCCTTCCCCCGGCCGCCCCCTCCCACTGAGCCTGGGCAGGCGGCACTGAGAGTGACCAGGACACAGGCCCTCCCCACCCTGCTGAAAGCTGCTCAGAGCACCTCACCTCACAGTGTGTGTGACGCCCACCTCGCAGCAGCTCCTGGTGCCTGGCCTTGTACCTGGGTCCGCGGGTCTAAGCCTCCCCTGACCCGTCTGAAATCCTTAACTGCACGTTTCTTACGGGGAGTCTGATGGGCCATGAACCTGCGTGAGCAGAGCAGGCAGGCCGTGTTGGTCATTCCTGGCCACCGGTTCACAGGCAACGTGCACCGAGGCCAGGAGCATCGACCCTCGTGGGCCCACGGGTGGGAGTCCAGCGAGGCTCCAGCAAGCAGGTAAGCGTCTGCCTGGGGAGGCGAGGGGGCCACAGCAACCAGAGGCTCCGCTTTCCTTACAACAGAGCAGACGTCAATGCAGGGATCAGGCACACCCGGTGAGGGCCCCGTCACCCCTCAGCCTGAGGGACCTAGCTCAGCACCTGTTCCTGGAGGAGGGCTCCTGAAGTGGGCACCAAACCCACGACCTGGGACCATGACCTTCCCTCTCCTGCCCGGCTGGCGTGGCTCAGTGCTTGAGCATCGACCTATGAACCAGGAGGTCAGGGTTCAATTCCTGGTCAGGGCACATGCCTGGGTTGTGGGCTTGATCCCCAGTGTGGGGCCTGAAAGAGGCAGTGGATCCATGGTTCTCTGTCATTATGGATGTTTGTCTCTCTCTCACTCTCTCTCTCTCCACCCCCCTTCCTCTCCCTTTCTATCTGAAATCAATAAACAATATATTTTAAAAAATGATGGCGTTTCTATGTGAAGAATGGGAACCTCATTCCCCACAATGACTGAGGGCCTAGGTGGGTGACCTGAAACTCTCATAAGAAACCATTGAGCCACACCTTCACACTCGCCTTTTCCACATCAACCCAATCCTGACACACCTCAGGACCAGGAGAAATCTGCCAGTTGGGATATTGTTTTCTGAGGGTCTCACTGGACTCGTGAGGAGCCAGCCCACAGTCATGGAGCTGTTGACACCCAAGCAGGGGCCCTGTGCACATTGGAAGGTGGGCTCTCTCGCTCAGGTCAGGAGGAGCAACCCCCCACCCCCTGCCTCGCACTAGAAGACCACACATTTCCAAGTGTCTCAGCACCTCTGGTGAGTATCTCTCAGGGGTTGAATGAAAGGTTTGCACAAGCAAGTCCTCATTCACATTAAAAATGTTGGTGTCCCCGTGCCCAAACCTCCACATACAGGAAGGATCTGGTTTGACTAGTCACACCTTGATTTGTTGAATACATCTTTCCCAGGTTGCAATGATTAGCCTTTCTCTTCATGCCCAGCTTTTTCTACCATTTGTTTCCATATCCAGTGTGAGACATCTCACTTCCTTTGGAAGGAAATGGAAAATTCTCCAGGATGCGATGCTCCGCTGTTTGGGTGTAGATGTGCACACAGGTTTTAAACTGAGATACTGTGAACGTTCATGGACTGGAATTCTCACTATGACTAAGAAAGACAAGTCCTGGGTGTTTTCAGTAAAATCTGGTATGTTTTGGGGGGAGGATAGGAGCAGATTTGACAGTTTCCAGTTTTATGTTAAATCTGTTGTTCTTGATCTGAGACACACAGGGACAGGGACCTAAAGAGAAATAATCAGGTGATATGCGTCCCCTTACCAGGAATCAAGGGGACTTCTTGGTTCATAGTTCAACACTCAGTCATTGAGCGTCGCTTGCTGGGCTGTGTGTTGCTATTTGGATGACCCGTTTCTACAAATACAATGCGGCCCTGGCTGGGTAGATTACATGCCAGGGGGATGAGAACCTTTACCTTGCTGGTGTTCTCATGCTGCTTGGAGCATCAGGCCTGTTTCCATCATCACAGCAGGTGGGAGCTGTGGCATCAGTACAAGCCTACTTCTAGCTTCTGCCTATAGGTTCATAACAGAATGAAAGGCAAACCGTGAATGCTGTCTCTAAAAGGGGGACCGTCATTTAGCAAACATTCTGCTTTGGTGACAACACATGACCCCCAACAGTTCCTTGGGCAGCGATACACACTCAAACTTACCAAGTTTCTAAACATTTCCCAAGTAAAACATTCACTCATACAAAGTTTTAAACATGCTCATTTAATTACACTTTGGAAGGCAACTTTGTACAACAAATGTCATTTTCTAAAATAAAATGTATGTATAATACAAATGTAGAATACATCACACAAATGACTGCTTGGCTCTGATTTATTTTTCATGCATACAATAACTATATAGAATAAGTTTGAGATCACTTTCCGAACAACTGATGTGTGAATGGATGTCCAGTGAGGTTTTGGGTTTTGTACAGAGTCACCATGAAGTAAGTGCTGTCTGTGGAAATGGAATCCAGGGTTCTGGAGTCAAAAACCTCTGAGAAGGTACATCCGGGAGGATAAAAGGAACCAGCACAGTGGCCACAGGTTCCCGGATGTCACCTCTCCAGGCCACTGCGGCCTCGATTATCTGTCTGTCCTTCGGTCTCTGTGTCCCTCAGTCTGTGTGTCCCTCCGTCACAAACACCAGGTGAGTCTGCTCCCATCTTCTCAGTGGGGGGACTCTCAGAGCAGCGACACAAGACAGTAAAGGGGGGCACGTGCAGTACCCTCCTCTGTCCATTCCCCACCTCGTTCATGCCTCGCTTTTCTCTGCTTTTCCCGGCCTCGCCCCAACGTGGTGGCTTGGGAGACCCTGCAAGGACCGCGCTAGAATGGCCTCGTCGTGTTGTGTCAGGACTTTGCCGCTGAGGGACACTCGGACATTTTATTTTTATCTTATAGACACATCGCGTGGAAAAACATCAGTGGAGCTGAATGCTCTGCTCATCATGATGCCTTTCTTTAGGGATATGCTGCTTTTTCACACCCTCTAAATCTTTTCCTTCTTGGTACTTTTTTCTTGTTTATGTTTTGGTTAATTCTTACCAGAGGATGTTTTTTACAGAGAGACTGAGGGAGGGAGGGGGGGGGGGGGAGGGAGGGAGGGAGGGAGGGAGGGAAGGGGGGAGGGAGGGAGGGGATAGAGAAGAAACAAAAAAGCAAACATGAATATGCAAGAGACACATGCATCTTTGGCTCCCACAGGAGCCCAGACCGGTGCTGGCCATAAAACCTGCATCCAAGGTATGTGCTCTGGACCAGGAATCCCACCAGCGACCCTTCCCTGGGCATCGAAGTTCGAACCAGCAAACAACACTGGCCAGGGCCTATTCCTTCTGCTTAGCAGATGAGAACAAATGTCACTCTTTCTTCTGGCAGAAGGCAGCCAATCTAGGATGATCATTCATCATTGCTCTTTCTCTCTTCCTTTCTGAAACAGTAGAAATGTATATTTCTAAAAAACCCACTGTGACCCTGGCCAGTGTGCCTCAGTGGGGAGAGTGACAGCCTGCAAATTGAAGGGTCCCTGGTTCAGTTCCCGGCCAGGGCTCATGCCCCGGTTATGGGCTCGATCCCCAGTGGGGAGGGGGGGGGAGGATACAGGAGGTAGCTGATCCATGATTCTCTCTCATCATTGATGTTTCCATCTCTCTCCCTCTCCCTTGATCTCTGAAATCAATAAAAACATATTTTAAAAAAACACACTGTGTTTCAATACAAAAGTTTAAATTGAAATTTTTTCTCCTGCTACTAACATGTTCCCATGATAACCCTGCATCTGGAGGTGCCATCAACAATGACAGTCTCCCTGGTACTGATTGCATCAATAATGGCAACCGCAAGGGTACTGGCTGCCTCAATAATGCCCTACAGAGGCCGCTGGGTCTAGTGGGAATAACACGTTCTTGTGATACCCCTGCGCCTCGCTGTATGGACTGTCTGCCTCCATAATGGTGTCATCCAAGGAACTGGCTGCCGCAATCATAGCGACTGCCGGGTTACCGGCTGCCTCAGGAAAGGAGACCTGTCGGGTACTGGCTGCCTTGGTAACGACGGCCTCCCCAGGACTGACTGCTCCAATCATGGCAGCCTCTAAGTTCCGGACTGACATAGTGAACGCGCAGGTTCACCACGTCACTGCAGCAGCCAAGGCCTCCCTTTGCAGGGCTGGGACAGGAAGGGATGCAAAAGCCAGACCCGTGACTTCAGTCCATCCAGGGAAGGAATAATTGCACCCTGGACAGCCTCGATGATTTTGTAGGGTTTTCTGTGGGTTTTGTTTGTTTGTGGTTTTTTGGGTAGAAGTTTTCATCAAATTCACAGATTACCTAACATTTCAGCACCACGGACAGAAGCACAAGGTGTTATTCTTTGAATGGCCACAAGAGGGAAGCAGAGGATCGTTTTCGCAAAGGAATTGGCTGACAGCTTCCTTTAAGGCAGTGGTTCTCAACCTTCCTAATGCCGCCACCCTTTCAAACAGTTCCTCATGCTGTGCTGACCCCCAACCATAAAATTATTTTCGTTGCTACTTCATCACTGTAATGTCGCTACTGTTATGGATCGTAATGTAAATATCTGATATGCAGCATGTATTTTCATTGTTACAAAATGAACATAATTAAAGCGTAGTGATTCATCACAAAAACAATATGTAATTATATATGTGTTTTTCCGATGGTCTTAGGAGACCCCTGAGAAAGGGTCGTTCGACCCCCAAAGGGGTCGCGACCCACAGGTTGAGAACCTCTGGTCTAGCGGTAATCCCTGTTTCCCAGAATGCAACTCCCCTCCTACCTCTTGGTCCTCTCCCTAAGGAGGCGAACACATGCTCCTGGAAGACAGTCCGGGACCTAAATTCCGTCGGGTGGAACAGAGACTCGGTCAGGCCGCAGGAAGGACGCGTCACCCCAACACCTGCCCGGGCTGGGGGCTCCCGGCTCCCCAGGGGTCTCTCAGCGACACCGCAGGAATCCCAGCCCTGGACACCGCGCAGCCGCGCCTTGGCTAAAGGCTTCTTGACAGACACACGCAGTACCCAGGGCAGCCAATCAGCACGGGGGGGTGGGAGCGCGGGGCGGGCTCTTTCCACAGGATTCTGCCCTTGACTGGCAGGAAGGCTCCACCCTGCGACCCGCCCTTTCCGCGTTTCTGACCGCCCATTGGCGGGCAGGGCCCCGTGACCGCAGCACTGATTGGCGGCTGCCGCTGACGTGCTCTGGAGGCGGGAAGCTCCCCCAAGCCCCGCCTCACACCTCCTCAGGGCAGGGGCGTGAGGCCAGGAGCTCGCGGGTTTGAGGGGACCTTGGCCAGGTGCGCAGCATGGCCTGGAGACGGACAGGAAAACGGGGGCCTCGCGTGGGAACCCCTTTACCGCCGGCCTTCAACCCCCAGCCGAAGAACCGGGGTGTCCTCCCGAGAGGCACCCACTCTGTCAGCCTCCACGGACCCCAAGTCCGCTAACCCGGAGGACCCCCGGGCTCCGTGCCCAGAGGAACGCTCAATCCCCCAAAGCTCAGACCCAGCACACCCCGAGCCCGGGCTCCCTAACCACGGCACCCCAGAAAGACCAAATCCCCACCTCCGAGACCCGAAACCCTGGAGCCTGTCCCTGAGACCCCAAATCTCTGCGCAGGAGCCCAAATCCTCTCACCCGAGCTCCCCAAGTTTCCTGGCCAGAAAGACCCGGATCCTTTCCGGGGGGGCCCGTCTTCTCAGCCTGTGACGTCTCTGCCCCTTGAGGCGCCTCCTCCCACGTGCATTGCTCCGGGATCGCGGGTGCCATTCCTGAACCCGGTTCCTCCCGGCACAGCCCCCACCATTCCTCAGGGCGCCTCCACCCCCACCCCCAGTGCCCCCAGTCCCCCCACTGCGCCCCTCACACCTCCTACCGCGCCCCTCACCCCCCCACCGCGCCCCTCAGTCCACCCTGACCGCGCCCCTCAGTCCCCCCCCACCGCACCCCTCAGTCCCCCCCAACCGCGCCCCTCAGACCCCCCTGACCGCGCCCCTCAGTCCCCCCACCGCGCCCCTCAGACCACCACCGCGCCCCTCAGTCCCCCCTGAACGCGCCCCTCAGTCCCCCCCTGACCACGCCCCTCAGACCCCTCTGACCGCGCCCCTCAGACCCTCCCCCCCCCACCGCACCCTTCATTCCCCTGACCGCGCCCCTCAGTCTCCAAATGGGGAAATGAGTACACCTTGACTTAAGAATTTTGGGGGAAAATGAGTGCATGCTGGGAACAGTGCCCATAGTCAACATCTGCACTTTTCTCTGAGAAGATGGGGGCCTGGTCTGAAAGGCACAGGCAGAGAGTGCTGAACCCATCCATCAGTTCTTAAATCAAGATGTTTAAATTATGTTATTTTTTCATTAAGTATAAGTGAATATGTCCATACATAGAATATATTTGCGAAGTGTGAACAACACATTCTAAAGTTATTTCTCTGTGACACAAGCTATGATACATTAAAATGGTGTTGATAGACTTTTTACTAACTTGGACGTAGACAATTTGGCCCTCATGTGAGTACACGCAGGCATTTAAAAGACATGAACATTTTGGTTTCATACTTTAATAGCTTGTACGTTTTTGTTTTTATTTCTGAATTTACCATGTACTTTATTGTTTAAAAACTTTTAATATGGGTCGTATTTTATCCTTTCCATTAAGTCTGGAAGATACTTCTTCCCAGAATAAATATTTCAAATGGATCCAATAGTTAGACTTTTCAATATAATTTTATTTGTATTTAACTTGATTAATAAATGACTTTTTAAATGTGAAAAAAATAATATGCCTTCAATGTCATTAAAACTTATTAAATGTATGCACAAACCCACAAAGTCATTTTTCTTTTTTAAAAAATTTTTTAAATTAAATCTTTATTGTTCAGATTTAAAAAAAAAAAAAAATGGTGAATTCTGACCAGAAACAACTCTTATTTGGTCTGCAGTGGCGTCAACATGAAAAGCATCAGATTAATTGATGACAAAATTTAAAAGATCTATCCCAAATCTACTTCAAGATAAAAACCTTTCCAGATACTTTAGAAAAGCACTTAGTCCTACAGGATGCAGTGATCAAGGCCTCATTTTCAGACCATGACTACCTTATGGTAAAAGTTGGAAACATGACTTGTCATTTCACACAATCTCCAGTTCTCGGATTTGTTAACGATTGCTCATGCTTGATGACTTTCAACCACTTTCTGGCGATTGCTGATACACTTCGATCTCGTGTGCATCTGCTTGCTGCTGCCTTGGTTGAGGACATGCTACAACAATGGCCTTCTAGCTTGGCCGACAAGATTAAATTATTTCTTGCTGCTATGGATGAGGCTGCAAAAAAACTTTCGCATGATACTTAATTTGATGCTATGAAATCCCTTTATCTTACTCTATTGGCAAAGTCTTACAATTTCACAAGGAAGCAATAGCGTCTTCGTTTCACAATGTTACCTTCCAGGCAGTTTCTGTGTTACCTTCGCAATTACTAAATATGTCAACCTCTGGTGCTGAAAACAGCTCAAGTGCCATTTGAGGATAAAAGTGTTTTTTTCTTTCCAGGAATAGATATTTCTTCTGGAAGCAAACAATAATTCACAAGAATGAGGCAAGAAATATCTGACTCTTCCTGACTAGGAGAAGTTGGAAAGGAAGTTCTCCATGCCTCTCCGGCAGAATACATCCGAGGACATGTAAAGAAACATGCGATGTGGTCTCCTGTGAGAAGGAATTGGCCATGAGCAGAAGCTCAGAGAGCCCAGCGCAAAAATGCAGCTATCAAATCTTTCTGGACTGTCAGGCATAGGGATCCACTTGTTTCCAAGTCTAGCACTCTTCAGGTCATCAGAGATGATGAGGTTGAGGTGGGCAGTTTCTGCATCCAGAATCACATTAACTGCAGAGAGAATTAGAATACCTAGCGGGGAGTCAATGGGCAACATCCCCTCAGGTTCACCCCACCTCCAAAAAACATGGACAGGAATCCATCAGGCCAAGACCACTCGCCTTGATCTGGCACTTACTGGCATGTGCCTGAGATTCAATCAGTTCTGGAACTACAGAGAAAAAAGAGATGAGGGGGGAAATCCTGAGCATTCCCATTCAGAGGGCTAAGTCTACCTGGATCCCCACAACAAGGAAAGACAAGAACCCATATGCTCAGGACCTGACTCCTCTGCTTGGCTATAACCCCATTCCTCCCAGGCACCAGGGCCTCTCTGGTCTGATGGGTTGATCCAGCAAAAGGAGTTTCCCACAGAACCTGTGAGGGCCTGTTATTACCTTTCTCTTGCCTCTGTTGGAGGCTGAAGGTAGAGTCAGAAGACTATGAGAGATGGAGAAGCGATGCCTGGGGGCTCTGGGCTACATGGATCTCTGGGAGGAAGGGAGCAGCACCTTCTATCTTCCCCCAAGCCCACCTACCTGAGAAATGCTTCATGCTCTTCTCCGCAAACTCTGATTTCTGGTGGAGCAGATGGATCTTCTCTTTCACCACTAGAGGGGTGGCCCATGGCTCAGGGACAGTCACTGTCTTGACTCTAGAGATAAAAGACTATTGTCCAGAGAGGGCTGGAGCATGGAGTGGACCAAGCTCACATAAAATGGAGGGAGGTGCAGCCTCCACAGGGCACACCCAGCCCCGCCTGGGCTTTGCAGAAAAAATTCCTCCCTGGACTTCAAGTTTTAAACATTGGTCCTAACTTCGACCATGAATTTGCATCACCTGGGGAGTTTTTATTTTTTTAAAATCTATTTTTATGTATTTCAGAGAGGAAGGGAGAGGGAGAGAGAGATGGAAACATCAATGATGAGAGAGAATCATTGATCAGCTGCCCACAACCTGGGCATATACCCTGACCGGGAATTGAACCATGACCTCCTGGTTCATAGGTCAACACTCAACCACTGAGCCAAGCCAGCCAAGCTCACCTGGGGAGTTTTTAAAAGCACTGATGTTAAAACCATGAGTTTTAATAATAGCCTTAAAATGCTTCTGATATTTAAATGCTCAGCCCAGAATTATCTATGTCAAATTAATTATACTTCCTCAGTCATTTTCTTTCTATTGAAATAAAATGATAATAGAGGAGGGAAAAAAAACACACACAATGAAATACTACTCCATACCCATTAGTATGGCTGTTGTTAAAAAAAAAAAAATAGCCCTGCCAGGTAGCTCAGTTGGTTAAAGTGTCATCCCAATATATTAAGGTTGTGGGTTTGATCCTTGGTCAGGGCATGTGCAAAAATCAACCAAGGTATACATAAATAAGTGTAACAACAAATCAATGTTTCTCTCTCCCCTTTGCTGCCTCTCTAAAATCAATCAATATAAACAATTTAAAAAGAAAAAAGAGGGGGCAGGGCTCCCTCCCTAAGAACTGGGAGCTCGCCACAGCGGGCAGGCCTCGGGGCTTGGGGAAGAACAGGCTGTAGACTAGAAGCACTGAGCCACCGATGGGTTGTCCTAAACTGCAGTTTCACTGGTTCCCTGAGAGAACAAAGCACCCCCCATACAACCTGGCTCACTGAAGTCAGGACGCCCTCCTGAAAGGCCCTTGCCCTCCCCTCCTGACTCCACACGTCCACCACCTCTCCTCTGAAAGGCCGCCCCCCCAGCACCGGTCCCTGTCTCCTCAGTCACAGCACTCAGCTGCCCCTGACGCTGTGGGACACGGCCCACAGCAGGTGCTGGTTTGGCCCTGCAGGCCCGGGAGCCATGCAGGCTCCAGTGAGGGGCCCCACAGACAAATGCCACTCCCACTCCAAGTCCCGGTCGAGTCTGGGTGGCTTTAAAAACTCCTCTCAGCCTTTCCTGCAATTGGAGCCAATTGTCCAGAAGAGCAGGAGACTGCTGTCTGCTCCTGAAATAGCCCATTAACCTAAAGAGGGAGGGAGCCCCAACAGTCCTTTAACCAACGAGGGGGGGCTAAAAATAGCCCTTTCCGTGGGAGAGGCCAGGACAAAGAAGGAACGGTCTGGGCAGCAACTGGGGAGGGTTCCAAACTTGAGCATCTCACGGCTGCCCAACCTGGCTGCCACCTACTGGACTGGGGCATCATCCCTGCGGGGTCACAGCACGAGCTGTGGGCTCAGCCTCTGCGGTCTCGATGTGGAAGGGCCTGGATGGCTGGTCCCCTCCTGCTGACCTTTAGTCAAAGCAGCACTTACTGAAGCTCCCAAAATTCTCCTGTCATTGCCTCCCCACCCTCTGTAATCTCCTCCCTCTCACCACTGAGAAAATGGAGGCGTGAAGCAATTAGGTGATGATTAAGTCAGGCACCCAAGTCCATGTCATTGACAGGACAGACCCGGGCTCCACAGCCTGATTCCAGTGTGCACAGGTGGACTAGCCACAGCTCAGGTGTCCCCTCTGGGAGCCCTCCCTGGGCCCACCTGCCTTGTGCTCTGGTCCCGAGGGCCTGGAGAGAAACAGGCTAAGACACATATGTCCACCATCACCTCCTCCCTTCGGGGCTCTGAGACGCGGCTCCTCCCTGACCTGGGGATGCAGCCTGGCTCTCTTTTAGCTGCTGCCCCTCCCACACCTGACTTCCCACTCTGCCAGGTCTCTGCTGAAGGGCACCTGAAGAGGCAGTTCCCCACCCTTCACCTGCCTCAGCTGTGCCGAGAACAAAGGAGACCGCCCTCCACCTGCCTCTCCTGGCACCAAAGGGACAAAGGCTTGTTCTAATCTTCCTTAGGCCACTTGCTGTCCAGCCAGCCATCTGCTGTCAGCCAAGGTCAAGCCTTTGTGCCAGCCAGGAGCACGTGGAAAGCTGGGACTGAGACCCCACCACCTGGGGCATTTCACCATGGCATTTATAGCATCTAATTCCTCTCATATGCCACTTTACAGCTGTGTCCCTGCCCCTCACCTTTCCGGGAAGGCGCTAGAGACAAATCTGAATGTCTCTGGAGCCCCACCTCCTGTCACCCTGGTGGCTCAGCTGGTCTCAAGATGGCCCAACCAGAGAGCAGGCTGACGCCAGCCAGCCCTGGGCTCCCTTGCTAACACAGCTGCAGGCCAGGATGCTGGTCTAGTCACATGGTTCTTAGGTGCTCCGGACTTCCACCCCAGAATGCACACTGCATCCCAGAATGAAGCCCAGCCCTATGCAGGGCCCCTCCTGCTGGAACTGGAACATCCACGCCGTCCTTGGGCAGGATTAGGAGGAATGGGGATGATGTGGCATCCCCTCACAAACCCTGCTTTCTGTCAACACACCAATGGTGTGCGCCGTGACCTCTGCCATCAGCATCTAACAGGTTTAGGCTCCACTGGCTTCAACTACAAACCACAAAGTTCACCCAAAGCCACCCTCCAGAGAGAAGTCCACTTACGCCAATGGTAAACTTGAATTTGAATGGTGGCCCCTCAAAGAAGGTGGCACAGTTATCGTCACTGCCTGTCACCAGCCAGTATGGCCTGGTCTGCTTGATGTCCATGCTGTTGATGACTTTGTTGTGTCCCGTGATCTCGCCCACAGAAGAGCCACTGTCCCACAGGAAGACAGCTCCAAACATTTATCCAACGAGAGGAGCCACAGGAAAAATAATCAGTCCTGCAAAGCTGGATGAGACACAGGAAGCTGAATGTTCAATTCAGCCCCGGCTCATGACCACACTTCACACTCCCATCCACACTCCCATCCAAATCACACACTGACGACATTGCGATTTGGGCTCTACACAGTATTTGTCGAAAGCATGGAGACCACGTGTCTGCGGAAGGGGCTGGAGGTCCGTGCTTGTGTGGCCCAGGGCCAGCAAGCCTCCCTGAGAAAGCATCTGACAGGGGACCAGTTTTATGGTTAGTTTCCTTACTGGGCAGGACCACAAAATACACCTGCCATCCCCTCTGAGGGGAGATGATGCCTTGCTTTTGGCTGGCATTCTGTGAAAACGTATTGTTTTGGTTACTATTTGAAATCTAATGAAAAAGAAATTGTTAAGATCAACAAGAATGATTTGAAAGCCCAGCTGGTGCGGTTCAGTGCTTGAGCATCGACCCATGCACCAAGAGGCTGCCGGTTCAATTCCTGGTCAGGGCACATGCGCGAGTTGCATACGGGTGTGCAGGAGCAGCTGATCAATGATTCTCTCTCATTGATATTTCTAGCAGCTGATCGATGATTCTCTCTCATTGATATTTCTACCTCTCTCTTCTTCTCCCTACCTCTCTCACTCAAATCAATAAAAAAATGTATATATATATATATATATATATATATATATATATATATATATATATGTATATGTATATATATATACACACACACACATATACATACACTAGAGGCCAGGTGCACAAAAATTTGTGCACTGGAGGGGGGTTCCCTCAGCCCAGCTTGCCCCCTATCACATACTGGGAGCCCTCAGGGGATGTCCTACTCCCTGGTCCCTGCTCCCCTTGGGGAGCGGGCCTAAGCCACAGTCTGGCCTCCCTTTTTGGGAGGCGACCGGATTGGTCAGGGGAAGGCATCAGCCCCATCACCCCGCTGCTGCAGCTACTGCCAGTCCCCGGAGCCACCAAGGTGTTTTTATCAACACGGACTCCAGTCCCTTCACCATGAAAAAATGACAACTTTCTTTAGGCATTTTCAAGATGTGTCTTTCATAGGATATGACATTTCTTTATTATATTTTTTATCCTCATCTGAGGATATGTTTCCATTGATTTTTAGAGAACGTGGAAGAGAAAGTGAAAGACAGAGAGTAACATCAAAGTGAGAGGAACACTTTGATTGGTTGCCTCCTGCATGAACCCTGACCTGGGCCCAGGCCAGGGAGAAGCCTGCAACTTAGGTACATGCCCTCAGTCAGAATTGAACCCAGACCCAGCAGTGGGCAGGCTGAGGCATTATCCACTGAGCAAAACCAGCTAGGACAGGATATGCCATTTCTTAACCCTATAGCAGCGGACCTTCCTTTTTTTCTCCAGGAGTGTGGTAAAAAAAAAAAAAAAAAAAAAAAAAAAAAAAAAAAAAAAACCCTAGATCACCTATTTGGATTCTTATTACCCAAGTTACTAAGAATATTACCAGTGGCATACAGGAAGCTAAGCCAATGAGCCCTCAGAAAAGGTGTTTCCTCTGTAGTTCACACCAATTGCCAGCTTGGCCCCTGCCCAGGCCTAAAGCCTTTGGCAGAGTCATTAGACCTGGGCAGGGGACCTCCAGCTCCCTCAATCATTGGCTCAACCACTGCTCCCCATGATCACTGGCTCTGCCCCTCTCCCCGCCATTGCCAGCTCCCTCCCTGCTCCCCGCAATCATTAGCTCTGCCCCTGCACAGGCCTAATGCCTCTGGCCAAGGCCTTATGCATGGGCAGGGGACACCCAGTCCCACCATCGCCGGCTCCGCCCCTGCTACTCCCAATTGCTGGAACCGCCCCTAACCAGACCTAACACCTCTGCCGGGGCATTAAGCCTGGGCAGGGGACCCCCAGCTCCCACCTTGGTCGGCTCCTGCCCTGCTACTTGTGATCCCTGGCGTGATCCCTGGCACCGCCCCTGCCCAGAACTAACACCTCTGGCCAAGGAGTTAGGCCTGCGCAGGGGACCCCCAGCTGCCCACGATCTCTGACTCTGCCCCTGCTCACTGCGATTGCTGGCTCAGCACCTGCCCAGGCATAATGCCTCTGACCTAGGTGTTAGGGCTGGGAAGGGGATCCCCCGCTCCCATTGCTGGCTTCGCCCCTGCCACTGGACCCCGCCATCTCAGGAGCCCCACCGGGCAGCACAAGTTCCGCTATGAAACGAGTGGCCCACGTCTAGGAGTTTTACTGTGGCCTTTTTTCCTTGTGGCTTGTCCCGGCCCCACCCGAGCCTGTGTAAATATGTATGGTCCCCTGTTCAACGCAGAAAACGGCGATGCCGCCCCGCGAGGCATGGAGATGGAGCCTTGCGCACCTCCTTGGGCACCTGACCCATCTCCCAAGTCCTCCCGAAGCCCCTGGAATCGCTTCGGCCGGCCAGTGGCGCCCTCTACTGGTCCTGGAGCGGTGATGCTTTCAGTCCTGGGGGCGGCTGATTGGTGGAGCGGGCGGCCTGCTGATTTGGCTCCTCCCACCACGCTCCCGGGCTATAAAAGAAAGCAGGGTCCTCTTGGCAGAGCTTCTCAGCTCCAGGCTGTGGTCGTCGTCCTCATCCTCCTCGTCCTCATTCTCCCAGGGAGCTTTCACGGGAGAGATTTTGCGAATACCCAGTCCCTGGACATAGAAGCCGCTAAGCACCTGGCTAGCACCTGGCTAGGCTGCTGATCCACGGAACGCTGTCTCCGTGTCATTTCTTCTTTGGCGACTCCATCCACACCTTTGGGAACCCCTGGACCTGCTGCCGCTGGACCCCGCCATCTCGGAAGCCGCACCGGGCAGAACAGACAGGAAGAACTGGTCTTCGCAGTTTCCGGGCCTGTTCTCCCCGTTCTGAGACTAGAGGCGAAGGGAGCGCAAGGTGAGAGAAGCGCGGAGCATTCGGGTGGGGAAGCGTCCGGGAGCCTCGGCGGTGGCGGCAGCGGCGGCGGTGGTGACAGGCCACCAAGGCCTCAGGCCACTTGGTGGTGAGGCCGTGCCGGTTTGGTGGTGAAGCAGTGCCCCTTGATTCTGGGCATGGTTTAGGGATGGATGGAGCGCTGGACATATAGAGGAAGAAGCTGTGGATGATGAATTGAAAAGCTACACATAGAAACCTTTTGTGAACAGAAAGTTCCTCCCTTCAGACATCACATTGTCGAAGATTGTCAAGTCAGCAGTTGGAAACTTTGATTTAAATCATGGGGAACATTGGGGCTGTACATATATGCATGTGTAGGTTCACCGTTCCATATGGTGATGTTTGAATTTGCAGAGATGAGATCACCAATAGAATTTGTTTGGACAAACGGAAGGGACAGATGATGGAACTCTGAAAGGCGAATTTGAGTGGACAGAGAAGGAAAAGCCTGCAAAGAAAAAAAAAAAAAAGGTAAGTCACAGAAGTAGAAAGAGAAAGATGGGACTTGTGTCTTATGAGCAGAGGGACAAGAGAATCTCAGAACATTGAGTTTCATTGTCAAAACCATTTGCAAGATCAAGTAAGACTGGTACAGTAAGTTCTCACTTAACATCATTGATAGGTTTTTGGAAACTGTGACTTCAAGTGAAACAATGTATGTAATGGCACACACAAGCTAATTAGTAAAATTCTGTGGCACACCAAAAATATTTATATTTTTTGTCAATCTGACAAAAAGAAAACAGGTATAATTTTGGTTGATTCACACCAGACAGCTATTGTTGTGTTGGCTGTTGTCATTTTTAAAAATTTGTTAATCTAAAGGAAAAGAGGTTAGTGTCCCGACTAAATAGTCAGGTGCTTCACATTTTCAAAATTCTTGCAGCATACCAGCGTGCTTTTGACGGCACATGGGCTGAAAATCGCTGCCATAGGCTAACTGATACACGCAAGAATTAAGTTGTAATGGCATCTTAGGAACGTTATAACTAAACAACATTAAATGAAACGGTACTCAGAGACCTGCTGTAAATGGTTTTGATAAAGAGGTCAGTAGAAGTCAAAATGAAACTATTTTTAAAAATCTGGCTTTGATCAGAATAAAAAAGGCTATGACTATTGTTAGGTTAGATGGCTCAGGAGGCGGCGCAAGAAATAGAGAGTCCAGTGAATCAGAAAAGAAAGGAAAGGAAAAGGTTTATTTCTGCATCCCCAGGAGACCCATGTACCCCAAGGACAGGGCACGTGGATTCACACCAACAGGGAGGGGGGGGGGCGCTTTTTTTATACTGCAGTTGGGTGAGGGGCAGGGACATGAGCTGAGGAATTCTCTGCCGCAGGGGATGGGCGGGGGTATTCAGAAAGAAGTCAGTATCTGTGTGGGAGTATGTGGATTAAGGGAGAAGAAGCCAGTATCTGTGTCTGGCACGTTGATCTGTCAGAAATTCCAGGGGAAGTCCATTGTCTCATCACATGTTTGCATGTATCTGATCCTGGGCTCTCTCCGACCTAACAACTATAGATTAGTCTTTAGAGATATTTGGTGGTAAAGTGAAGGAGAAAGGTAAATTACTTTGAGCATGATTGTAGGCTTAGGGGAAGGAGAAAACTAAGCAACCGTTGAGTGGCAGGAGGTCCCAAAGTCAATGGGGTGGGGTAGAGAAGTCTCCAGAGAAGACTGTTTTAAAGGTGTCTGCTCTTCTAAGCGAGGTCCACAGACGGGTAGCATCAGCAGCACCTGGGAACTTGCTAGAGATGCAAAATCTCAGGGCAAATTGCAGGTGTAATGAAGCAGAATCCACATTTTAACAAGATCCCCAGGTGATCATAGCTTGTAACCCTCACAACAAGCGGTGAGATGGGCATTGCTGCTCCCGTTTTTACCAATAATGAGACTAAGGCTTCAAGAAGTTGCCTGAGATAGCACAGCTGATTAGCAGCTGAGCCAACATTCAATCCCAGCACTTTCTGACTCCAATGCTCCTTTCAAAAGGTAGAAGAGTAAGTTCAGAGGAGTTTTTGCTTTCACTCCATTCAGAATTGTTTCAGATGCTAGAACGCCGCCAGCGATCAATCACAGACCTGCAGCTCTAGTGCCGCAGCTGTGTTTGTTGAGACTGGGACGCTGGCATCCCTCTCTGAGCCCTTGGCTTACTCTCCAGAAATCATCTCGGCAGGGTTGAACTTCACTTCCCAGCAAACCCTGCGGCTTCCTATCGCGAGAGGCATGACGAGAACCTCGCTGCTCTCTCTTCTGGAGTGGAGGGTCCCAGAAGAGGCGGGACATGTCCCAGCATAGCGTAAAGTGCGCGCGGCATCCTGGGATATGTAGTCTGGCTGGAACCAGAGCGCCCCCTCAAATGAATGGGGTCGGGGCTGACAGTGAACTACAGCTCCTCTGGCCGGGAGCGTTGGTGGCGGCGCCGGGCAGAGCGGCGCTCCGGGGAAGGGACGAAGTTCTGTGCCACCGCCAAGGTAGTGGTCTAGGCGGGCGCTTTCTCCGTGCGCGCTCCCCTTCCCCGCGCCCGCTCTTCGCGGTGGGCTTGGTGTTCGCTGGCTGCTGCAGTAACGTGATCTTCCTGGAGCTCCTGGTCATGTGAGT
This sequence comes from Myotis daubentonii, assembly GCF_963259705.1. Classification (NCBI taxonomy): domain Eukaryota; kingdom Metazoa; phylum Chordata; class Mammalia; order Chiroptera; family Vespertilionidae; genus Myotis; species Myotis daubentonii. Next base: position 102,156,419 of record NC_081845.1, on the reverse strand, counting down.
GCCCCCCTCGGTTCCCGGGGCTGCACCGAGAAAGCCGGAGGGGCGTCCGCACGCGTCGCGGGGTCAGCTCTGCGCTCCTGGAACCCTGAGAGTGCACTCCTTCATCCTGCGCTCCGCCCGGGGTCCCACCAAATAGTTTCACAGCATCGCTCGCAGAAACACTCGGGGTGTTGTTGACATCACCCCCTTTCCACACACCGGGGGATTGAATCCGGGGAGATTTCTCACGTGACTGGCCTCAGGTTGGCAGGAGCTTGTGGCAGACCCCAAGGTTCCTTTAGCTCTTTTCTCGGGTAATAATGCCACGTTTGGCTAAAGCAAAGCTTTTCGACTTATAATGCAGTCTGGTTTTGCACACACTGCAAAGAAAGTGTCATGTGTATTAAAGTGCCTCCAAAGCATTTGTTTTGCAATCCTTACTGATCAGATGGCCATGAGGACTTCGCTGAAACATTACCTCTCAGTGATGTAGGTGAATCAGTTCTTATTTATGTATATGGTCCGTCTGATTGACCTAAGAGAGCATTTCTAGCTTTAAGATATTAGTCTTTAAATTGGGAGGCATGTATTTTGAGACCTAACTTTCTAAATTAAGATTGGGGGAGTGGATAAAAACAGCTGTGGTACATTTATACAGTGGAATACTACTTGGCTGTAAAAAAAGAAGAAAATCTGACCTTTTGCAACAGCATGGATGGACCTGGGGAGTATTATGCTAAGTCAAATGAGCCAGTCAGAGAAAGACAAATACCATATGATCTCAGGTATATGTGGAATATAATCAACACAAGCATAGGTACATAACAGATTGACAGCTGTCAGAGGGGAGGAGAGTTGAGGGCTGGGTGAAAAAAGGTGAAGGGATTAAGAGAAAAAAAAAAATATATATATATATATATATATATATATATATATATATATATGACACATAGGCAGGAACAACAGTATGGTGATAGCCAGGTGGAAAGGAGGGGTTGGGAGGTAGAAGTGGGCAAAGAAGAGGTAAGTGGGAACAGAAATATACTTGACTTTGGGTGGTGAGTGCAGGATGCAGGTGATGTTTTTATTGAGTTGTACACTTGAAACCTGTATGGTTTTATTAACCAGTGTCACCCCAGTAAATTCAATTAAAAGAGAAAAAAAGAATGGGGGTTCCAAATGGAAGCTTCCAGTGGTGAGCAGGAGGTACTACACACAGATGTCAAATTTTAATGTTGCACACCTGAAACTTATGCAATGTTAGCTAAAAGAAAGAGAGAGAGAGAAGAAAAGAAAAGAAAAAGAGAAGAAAAGAAAAGGAAGAAAAGAAAAGAATGGCTTCACCAAAGGGAAACTAGGATGGCATGCAAATAATGTTGAGTAATAATGTGCAACGTTCAGTGGGTGCAAACTGTTACAGAAAAAGCACCAGGTGTCCTGAAAAAGGCTCAGGACTGAAAAATCTCGAAATTATGAACTTCATTCTTGATTCTGTCATACCCAGGTTGGGTGACCTTTTCAAATCATTTCGCTTCTCTGGACCTCCTCCTCCTGCTGTAAAAATGCTACTTATGGCGCTATCTACCATCATGTTTCTGAGTCCACACGTTATCTCCATTGACCCTCAGGACAATATGTGTCCAGTATAGGTCAAGAATTATAATGTCTGTTTTACTGAAAATGGAACAGTTCCCAAGAAGTTAGATCGTCTTTTACTTCTTGTAAGTGGCAGAGACAAAACTGGAATCCAGGGTATCTAAACTCCTAGTCCAGTGGTTCTCAACCTGTGTGTTGCAAACAATGAAAATACATCCTGCATATCAGATATTTACATTACGATTCATAACAGTAGCAAAATTACTGACGTAGCAATGAAAATAATTTTATGGTTGGGGGTCACCACAACATGAGGAACTGTATTAAAGGGTCGCGGCATTAGGAAGGTTGAGAACCTGTTAATTTTGAACTTGAGCAGCCTATAGGTTTTGGTCACCCAGTTTCTCATGTGGTGCTCACTAAAAATGTATTTTATTTTCCTGATACCATTGATTAAGCCATTCTGAAGCAACCAGTTTATTTAAGGTAAACTCTGTGTGGGGTTAATTTTTGCAGTTATTGAGCTTGAAATTTTGCTATGCAGACAGTGTTGATAAAGATCTGTCATTTGTCACTCTTTTCTTTTTAAAGGATAAAGTATTTTTTTAAAAAAAGAGAATAGTTTATTGATTTTTAGAGAGAGAGGAAGAGAGAGAGGAACATCGATATGAAAGTGCAACATCGATCAGCTGCCTCCTGCACGCTCCCCACCGGGGGTCCAGCCCAAAACCTGGGTATTGCCTTGACCTCAAATCTGACCGGCAGCTTTGTGGTGCACAGGAGGAGGCCCAATGAACTGAGCCACACTGGGCAGAGCCATTTTTCGTTCTTGAGAGTAGGTGGCGAGGGATATAGCAATGTATCCTGCTGTAAGCTGGTACATTTCAAAGGAAGGTTACTTTGGAAATCATTTTTTTAAATGATTTCTGTTCTTTTCTTTTCTTTTTTTAATTTATCTGTATAGTTGAAAGTATTATACACGTCCCCCTTTTTTCCACATTGACCCCCACCCCAGGCCTTCACTGCACTATTGTCTGTGTCCATGGGTTATGCAGATATGCATAGAAGTTCTTTGGTTCATCTCTTCCCACCCTCCACCCCCTCTAACACCCTGCCTTCCCTCTGAGATTTGTCGATTCGTTCCATGCTTCTATGCCTCTGGATCTGTTTTGTTCATCAGTTTATTTTGTTCATTACATTCCACATATGAGTGAGATCATGTGATGCTTGTCTTTCTCTGACTGGCTTATTTGGCTTAGTATAATACTCTCCAGGTCCCTCCATGCTATACCAAAGGGTAAGACATCTTTCTTTTTTACTGCTGCATAGTATTCCATGGTATAAATGTACCACAGCTTTTTTTATCCACTCATCTAACTTGGGCTGTTTCCAGATCTTCGCTATTGTAAATTGTACTGCTCTGAACATAGGGGTACATACATTCTTTCTGATTGGTGTTTCAGGTTTCTTGGGATATATTCCTAGAAGTGGGATCACTGGGTCAAATGGCAGTTCCATTTTTAATTTTTTGAGGATACTCCATACTGTTTTCCACAGTGGCTACACCAGTCTGCATTCCCACCAGCAGTGTCCTAGGGTTCCCTTTTCTCCATGGCCTCATCAGCACTTGTCCTTTGTTGATTTGTTAATGATAGCTATTCTGACAGGTGTGAGGTGCTACCTCATTGTTGTTTTAATTTGCATCTCTCTGTTGATTAGTGACTGAGCATTTTTTCATGTGTCTCTTAGCCAGCTTTATGTCCTCTTTGGAAAAGTGTCTATTTAGGTCTTTGCCCATTTTTTAATTGGATTATTTGGAAGCTATCTATGAATTTAATGCAATTCCTTTAAAATACCAATGGCATATTTCACTGATCTAGAACAAATATTCCAAAATCTATATGGAACCAAAAAAGACCATGAATAGCTGCAGCAATCATGAGAAAGAAGGACAAAGTGGTAGGGATCACAAGACCAGATCTCGAGTTATACTACAAAGCCACTGTGCCTCAAAACAGCCTGGTCCTGGCACAAGAACGGGCATATAGATTAATGGAACAGAACAGAGAACCCAGAAATCGACCCAAGCCATTATGCTCAATTAATATTTGACAAAGGAGGCAAGAGCATATAATGGAGTAAAGATAGTTTCTTCAATAAGTGGTGTTGGGAAAATTGGACAAATACATGCAAAAACATGAAACTAGGCCACCAACTTACACCATACACAAGAATGAAGTCAAAATGGATAAAAGACTTAAATGTAAGTCATGAAACCATAAAAATTCTGCAAGAAACCATAGGCAGCAAAATATTAGATACCTCTCGTAACATGTTTGCTGATAGATGTCCTAAGCCTTAGGCAAGGGAAACAAAGGAGAAAATAAACAAATGGGACTACATCAAATAAAAAGCTTCTGCACAGCAAAAGAAATCACCAACAAATGAAAAGGGAGCCCACTGCATGGGAGAACATATTTGCCACAGATATATATGGTAAGGGGTTAATTTTCAAAATATTTAAAGGACTCATACAACTTAACAAATAGAAATTGATTTTAAAATATAAAAATGTGATAAAATCAGGCCAGCCAAATAAAGATCAGAGAAGAATATTGTCACATTTGTGTTGAATATGCCATTAAATTAAATCTTCTGAAAGGTTGTGTGACGTCAGTTATGCTAGCAGCTGAAGGTCCTCTTTACTAGTTATGAGCACTCGGCTAAATTACTTGATCTCCCTAGTCTGTTTGCTCAACAGTAAAAGTGGGGTGGGGAGGTGATGGCTCCACCTGCCTCAAGTGGATTTGAAGGTGATTCACGTGGTGCAAAGTGTGAAGCACATTCAGGCTTCCCCTCCCCTCTAACAGCTTTTATTTCAGTGCAGGTCTGCCTTGTTTTATGGGTTTGTTCCTGAGAAGTTGTGGATAAATCTAACTTTACGGAATGTTTTCATGCATTATGGAAGCTTCTATTTAGAATGCTTTGAATAATGTGTAAATAAATCGTCACTCATTTATGCCTTTTGTAAACTGAGATTTCTGCATACAGCAGTGGGCTTTTGTAAGGAGAGGGGTACATATATCTGTACTTTATACTTACAAAATACTAAGCTTTCTCCCACCCTAAGAACCAGTTTTTGCCCCTATACAGGAATGAAGGCAATGTCCCTGGACATGAGCCTGACTGACTGTAGTCTTGGAGATTCCTGCTCAGGAGGATATAGAAATGTTTCTAGGAGACCTGAGCATGAGCTGTACAGGCTGACTAGGATCCTGAATGAAGTCCTCTTGGTTACGTAAGTGAAGATCTCAAAAAGGACATCTGACTGACCAACTGCCTACAGTTTACTAGGAAGGTTGTGTCATAGTTCCAGGAAGAGTGTATCAGAGTGGTCCTTCGTGATGGCCTGGAAGAGTGAAATAAGGCTTGACGTTCTTCTCTGTGAGGTATATTGCTAAATGTATGTGATTCATGGGACATGAAAACTGAGAGGACAGTGGGTAATGGAAATCTATCTCCCTGTTACTCTGAACTGTCAATAGAACAGGTCATAGTGGCCTTTATCTCAGTGGTTTGTGCCTTTTTCTTTTGTCCCTCACTATGCAGGAAGCATCCAGGATGCGGGAACATTGTGACATTTGCACCATTTTTATTTATTGCTGTGGAAGGCTTCCTCTTTGAAGCCAATTTGGGGAGGAAGCAGCCAGCTATCCCAATAAGGTATGTACATTGAAGTCTCTTTTAGCCTTGTTTGTCTTAAAATAACATCGCCTAAGAATCCAGAAACACCAGTCAGAAAGAATATATCCACCCCTGTTCATAGCAGTGCAATTTACACTAGCTAAGATTTGTAAACAGCCCCAGTGCCCATCAGCGAGATGAGCAGATAAAAAGGCTGTGGCACCTTTACACACTGGAATGCTACACAGCTGTAAGAAAAGAAAGAACTCACCATTTGCAACAGTGGGCATGAACCTGGAGCGTATTATGCTAATCTGAATAAGCCAGTCAGAGTAAGATAAGTATCACATTATCTCACACATTTGTGGAACCTAATGAACAAAATAAACCGATCCAGAGGCGTAAAAGCATGCAACAGGCTGACAAACTTCAGAGGGAAAGGGGGGGTGAGGGGTGGAAGGGGAAGATTCTCTGGGGAACTTATATGCATTTATGTATGACCCAAGAACACAGACAATAGGGTGGAAAAGCCTGGGAGAGGTGGGTAATGGGTGGAGGGGGTCAATGGGGAAAAAACACATACAGGACATCTGTAATACTTTCAACTATAAAGAGAAATTTTTAAAAAATTAAGAGCTTTTTCTGGTACTTATATAAAAGGAATATGAGATCCATTTATAAGATTTGTATCAAAGATATTAGTAGAGTTTATATTCATTTTCTGAATTTAATATGTTGTGAAACTCCAGGAGCCTATATTTAGAATAAAATTCCTGCCACAACAACACTTTAAATAACTGTGATAGAGGCAACAGTATATGTGTGTGTGTGTGTGTGTGTGTGTGTGTGTGTGTGTGTGTGTGTGTGTGGTAGGTGGTCAGTTAAAGGCCTAGTGTGATCACCAATTTTTTAAATAGTTATGTACGCTATCCTCATGTTATCACATATGGTAAGAGTGGTCTCATTGTTCCTTTTAAGAAATGAATGGCTTTTGGAAATAGAGGTGGTAGTTGCACAATATTGAGAATGTACTAAATGCCCCTAAATTGTTCACTTTAAAATGGTTGATTTTATGCTATGGGAATTTCACCTCAATTAAAAGAAAGTGATTGGCAAGCTAAGGCAAAATTATTGATTCCAGACCTCTGTCCATTAGTCCATATTTACATAATTGTACTCATGGGGCCAAATAGCAGTTCTTATAATAAACAGTGTATCGAAAACTCAGTATTCTTGCTGTCAGAGACTTGAAATAAATATATAATCCATCCAATTGTGAGTATGTAATAGGATAGTGTCACTTAATCTCTCTGAGGGGGTCCTTCTGGTATGAATGTATTCGGGGACTGGTTAAGGCTCGTCCTTGTTGGTATTACTTTGCAGTATTCCTGAGTAAGCTTACTATAGAAAATCTAGCTGAATTTTGTTATTAATATCATATTTAAAATTCCCAAATGTGATGCTAAGTATTCTGAACACATTTTTGTTTGTTTCTGTTGGCTTTCATATCTGCATAAAATCCTTTGCTCTCAAGACCAGCATGTACATCACGGGAGCTCCAGCATTTTTCATTTCTTTGACCCTTTCTCTCTTTCCATTCTGGCTGCCTGTGTAGTTCAGGAACATATTCCCTTTCCTCTTAACTTTCATAGTAGTTCTAGAGGCCCAGTGTACAACATGCGTGCATTCGGGAGGTGGGGGAAGAGATCCTTCAGCCCAGCCTGTGTCCTTTAGCAGTCTGGGAGCCCCTCAGGGGCCTAAGCTGGCAGCTGGACATCCTTAGCGTTGCGGAGGAGGTGGGAGAGGCTCCCACCACCCCTGCTGTGCTTGCCATCTGTGAGCCTGGCTTCTGGCTGAGCAGCGTTCCCCCTGTGGGAGTGCAGTGACCACCAGGGGGCAGCTCCTGCGTTGAGTGCCTGCCCCCTGGTGGTCAGTGCGCATCATAGCAACCGGTCATTCCATTGTTCGGTCAATTTGCACATTACCCTTTTATTATATAGAATCCTTTCTGCACGGCCTTCCACCTGTCACCTCCTCATCCCCTGTGTCAACTTCTTACCTTTATAGCAGGGGTCCTCAAACTTTTTAAACAGGGGGCCAGTTCACCATCCCTCAGACCTTTGGAGGGTCGGACTATAGTTTAAAAAAAAACTGTGAACAAATTCCTAAGCACACTGCACATATCTTATTTTGAAGTAAAAAAAAAAAAAAAAAAAACGGGAACAAATACAATATTTGTATTTGCATGTGGCCCACGGGCCATAGTTTGAGGACCCTTGCTTTATAGCATGGCACCCTCTCTCACAAGTACTCAGGGGTCACCATTAGGGTCAAAGTGAAGCCCGAACTCCCTAACCTGCCCTTGGAGGCTCACCATAATCCTTCCCTAACAACCATACTTCGTATGTCCCATTTGTGCTGACTTTTTATTTCCTATCTATGAAGCTGTAATGAAAATCTTGCTCATGTCATTCATTCCTGGGCAGTGCTATGTTGGCAACAATGTGGAATATAGTTTGAATTTTTTCCTAAAAGACCTTGATGAACGCACTTTATCTTTCAATGGCATCTTTTCAAGACAGGGACTAAAAATTTGGCAAGTCGCCAATAGTGTATGATTTAAAGCAGGGAAAGAGCTACTGCCAGTAATTTTTTCATGTGTGTGATACTGTTCTGCATTGATAGGGAAGATGGCTTAGACTTGGTGCTATTGCATTTTGCAGATGTACAAAGATGAAGGATGAGATCCCCGTCCTTCAAAGATCAGCATTTCGTGACGAACATAGAACCCCTTATTTGCCTTTCCCCTGCAATCTTTAGCCATTTATTTTAAGCTAGAGGCCTGGTGCACGGATTGGCGCACAGGGGAGCGGGTTTACCTCAGCCTGGCCTGCGCCCTCTCACACTCAGGGACCCCTCGGGGGATGTAGCAGTGCACCAACTGACAGGTGACCAGGGAGGAGCCTGAGCAGGGGCCCGGTGCCACGCTGCTCGCACTCATCCCGATCCGCTGTGCCTGCCACCTCTGCTCAGTAGCACTGCCACGGAGTCAGGAGAGGCTCCTGCCACTGAAGCTGCATTCGCCAACTGTGAGCCTGGCTTCTGGCTGAGCGGCTCTCCCCCTGTGGGAGCGCACTGACAACCAGGGGGAAGCTCCTACGTTGAGTGCCTGTCCCCTGGTGGTCAGTACGCGCCATAGCGACTGGTCGACCGGTTGTTCTAGTCGTTCGGTCATAATGGTCTCTTGGGCTTTTATATATATACTAGAGACCCAGTGCACAAAAATTTGTGCACTTGGGGGGGTCCCCTCAGCCCGGCCTGCACCCATTTTCAGTCCAAGACGCCTTAGGGATGTCCACCTATCAACTTAGGCCCACTCCCCGGGGGATCAGGGCTAAGCTTGCAATCAGACGCCTTCTGGAAGCCAGGGCACCCTCGGGGGATGTCCAACTAAAGGCTAAGGCCCCCAAGGGATCAGGTCTAAACCGTTAGTTGGACATTCTTAGTGGTGCCACGGAGGTGGGAGAGGCTCCTGCCACCACCTCTGCACTGGCCAGCCATGAGCCAGCTTCTGGCTCAGTGGCACTTCCCATATGGAAGTGCACTGACCACCAGGGGGCAGTTCCTGCATTGAGCGTCTGCCCCCTGGTGGCCAGTGTGCATCATAGCAACCGGCCATTCTGCCTTTCAGTCAATGTGCATATTAGCCTTTTATTATTATGTAGGATGTCCCTATTTCCCCCCCTTTGCCCCCTCTACCCAGCTCTTGCCCCCCACTTCTCTCTGGCCGTCACCATATCGTTGTCTGTGACCAATGTTGTGCATATATTTTCTTTGGGGCTGGGCTGCCTCACCGCCCGGGGTCTTAAGAGCATTTTTTTTTTTTTTTTTTTTTTTTTACAAATGAACACAGTGAGGAGTCACGCATCTTTTTTTTTTTTTTTTTAACCTGAGGCACAAAAAATGATTCTCTTTGTGTGTGCTGTTTTACAGCTACAGGCTGAGGGGAGAATGGCTTCCAGGGAGCAGCCTCGAGGCAGTCATGGCCCCCACCACCTGGGACAGAGGAAGGGAAGGCTGCAAAACGGCCTTGTCGGAGCTCAGACGAACGCCTGCTCTGGGCGCTGCCCTGGACGTTCCCTGTGCCTATGGCCCGAAAGCGGGCTGAGCCCTCAAGGGAACCATCTGCCCCAAGCCTTCCGTCTTTTCAGGGCTAAAGTCTCACTCTTCCTATCGACCAAGTGTAGCAGCCACTTAAAATCTAAGGGGTGACCCCAGAACCGAACCTCGTCTGCCATGAATGTGAGGCCTGGCTGCCCAGGGGGTGGGCATGACTTTAACAGCCAAGATGAGGGGAAGGGAATAAACTATGTGCAACTACAACATCTGAAGTCATATTTACATTTGAAAACCTGGGCCGGGAAGCTTGGAATGGCTTCGCGGCTGGGCGACCTGCCCTTTTCCTTCACTTGCCTGAAGCCGCACCTCCTCTACCTGGCGCTCCTCTCCCGCCTCTCGCTTCCTAAGGCGAACACCGGGCCTCAGCACCATTCTCTCCAGACGTAGCCCTGCCCCGCTCTGAGCCACGCCCCCGCCTCTCCAGACGTAGCCCCGCCCCGCTCTGAGCCACGCCCCCGCCTCTCCGTATGTGGGACCGCCCCGCTCTGAGCCACGGACCCTCTCCATATGCAAACATGGTGCCATCTTGTGCTTAGCCAGGCCCCCTGCCTTTCAGTGCAGAAAATGGCGCCTCCCACCGTGGGCTTAAGCCTCCAGGTGAAGAGCTGCCTCCCGCTTCCCGACTCGGGGCAGATCGGGTCCCCAGGTGGCAACGCAGCCCGGCTTCTGGGTCTTCTCTGATCACCGGTCAGTGATCCGAGAAGCCAGGTGAGGCAGGGAAGAGGCAGCTGCTGGCCGGGAGGCGGGCAAAGGCGGCCCAGTTCTCTGATCATGGGCCTGGGGGCCGCCTGGGTTTCCAATCACTGTCAGCAGCAGGCGGCTTCTTCCATCCTTCCCCTTTCGCCTCCCAGCATTGCACCTACATATGCAAATTAATCGCCATCTTTGTTGACAGTTAATTTGTATATTGCCCTGATTAGCCAATGGGAATCATAGCAAAGGTATGGTCAATTACCATGTTTGTCTATTATTAGTGTAGACTAGCAGCCTGGTGCACAAAATTTGTGCAAGGATAGGCCTTCCTTCCCCCAGCTGCCGGCACCAGCTTCCCTCTGGCACCCTTGACTCAGGCTTCTCTTGCATCCCGGCTTTGTCCAGAAGGTCGTCAGGAAGGATGTCCAGTCTAATTAGCATAGCATGTTTTTATTATTATAGATACTAGAGGCCCAGTGCAAGAAATTCCTGTATGGTTGGGGGTCCCCTCAGCCCAGCCTGCACCCTCTCCATTCCAGGAATGTCTGACTGCCGGTTTAGGCCTGATCCCTGGGCCTAAACCAGCAGTTGGACATCCCTCTCACTATTCGGGACCACTGGCTCCTAACTGCTCACCTGCCTGATTGCCTCTAACTGCCCCCTTTGCCAGCCTGGACTCCCCCAACTGCCCCCCCCTGCCAGCCTGTTCACCCCTAACTGCCCTCCTGGCCAGCCTGGTCGTCTCTTACTGCCCCCCTCTGCTGGCCTGGTCACCCCTAACTGATCCCCCCTCCCCCCGCCAGCCTGGTCACCCCAACTGCCTCCTCCCCTGCTAGCCTGGTCGCCCCAACTGCCCCCTCACCCGCCAGTCTGGTCACCCCATGCAGCCCACTGTTCAGGCATTTGGTCGTCCCTCACTAACCCTCCCAGCCAGCCTGGTCGCCCCATGCAGCCTGCTATTTATTCATTTGGTCGTCCCTCAGTAACCCCCTTGCCGGGCTTGTCGCCCCACGCAGCCTGCTTTTCAGTTGTCAGTCCGGTTGTTTTGGTAGTGAAAGCCCCTGGCTTTTTATATATTAGGAGATTATATATATAGTTTTTTCTCCTATTGAATGTATTAGGTTGAATAAAATGAAATTACTGACATTCAATCCTTTTTGACCTACAAAAGTATGGTAATTTCATGTGGTTGAATGTGATATGTATAAAAGGCATCTTAATTTTATTTGGTTTAACCTGGTATGTATGAAAGGCATTGTAAAAGTATTTTATAGTTCAAAGTGGGCTCATACAAATGTAAAATTATTTAATTCATTTGTTTATTTGTATTTATCCCTTTATTTTTATAAGGTACTAGGGTTACTGGATTTTCTTTTTAGCTTTTGTGTGGTTGTTTTTTATTTAAAGACCTTTAAGTCTTAAAAACAGGGGCCCTGGTTTTTAAAAACAAATTTGTACAAGTTAAATGATGTCCTCATTAATTTGGAGGCCACTCCAAATGAGAGATAGTTATTAACAGTTGCTAGGCTGAAAGTAACCTTTGACTTAGCAAATATTTTCTTTAGAAATAGTGAAAATTAATAGTATAAACAAGTGTATAGAAGAAGTATTTGAGAGAATTAACCATTTTTAAGTTCTTTAGAGGTATATGAAACTTATAGAAAGAAGTGATACAGTAATAAGAATTATTCACTTTGCCCTAACCAGTTTGGCTCAGTGGATAGAGCGTCAGCCTGTGGACTCAAGGGTCCCAGGTTCGATTCCAGTCAAGGGCATGTACCTTGGTTTGCGGGCACATCCCCAGTAGGGAGTGTGCAGGAAGCAGCTGATCAATGTTTCTCATCGATGTTTCTAATTCTCTATCCCTCTCCCTTCCTCTCTGTAAAAAATCAATAAAATATATATTTTTTAAAAAGTCAAAAAAATTATTCACTTTTTGTTTTATTTTTGAAATTAAGTATATTGAGGTAGCAATAAATTCGTTATTAATAGCATTATATAAATTTCAGGTATACAAGTTATGACATCTGTATACTCTTTTGTGTGTTCACCACCCAAGTCAAATCTTCTGTCACCATATTTTACCCCTTTTACCATCTTTGTTCTCCCCCCTTACCACTTCCCCTCTGGTAAACACCATTCTGTTGTCTGTTTCCAAGAGTTTGGGGTTTGTTTGTTTGTTTTTTCTTATATCCCACATGTGGGTGAAATCATACCATTCTTGTTCTTCTTTGTCTTAATTTCACTTAGCATAAATATTCTGAAGATCCATTCACGTTCTCGCAAATGGGAGTATTTCATCTTTTCTTATGTCTGAGTAGTATTCCATTGTATATATGTACCCCATCTTCTTTATCCAATCATCTGTCAAAGGATACTTAGGTTGTTTCCATATCTTGGATCTTGTGCAGTGAACATAGGGATACACATATCTTTACAAATAAATGTTTTCCAACTTTTTAGGTAGATACTCAGAAGAGGGATTGCTGGGTCATGTGGTAGCTTTGTTCTTAATATTTTGAGGAACCAGTCCACACTGTTTTCCATAGTGGTTGCAGCAATTTACATTTCTACCAGTAATGCCAGAGGGTTCCCGTTTCTCCACATTCTCGCCAGCACTTATTTGATTTACTGATATCCATTCTGACAGAGGTGAGATGATATTTCATTGTGGTTTTAATTGTCATTTCCCTGACGATTAGTCATGCTGAGCATCTTTTTATATCTCTATTGTCCATCTATTTGTCCTCTTTAGAGAAATGTCTGTTCAGCCTCAGCTTATTTCTTAATTGGATTGTTTGGTGTTTTTTTTTGTTGTTGTTGAGTTGTATGAGTTCTTTATGTATTTTTGGTATCAGCCCTAATCAGAGGTATCATTTGCAAATATCGTCCCCCATTCAGTTGGTTGCCTTTTTGTTTTGTTGCTGGTTTCTTTTGCTATGTGGAAGCTTTTTAGTTTGATGTCCTAGTAGACACATTCATTTATTTTTGCTTTTATTTCCCATGCCTTTGGGGTCAAGTTCACAAAAGCCCCTCTGAGACCAAAGTCCACAAGATTAGTGCCTATGTTTTCTTCTATGCATTTTATTGGTTCAGGTCTTATATTAAAGTCCTTGGTCCATTTTGAGCTAACTTTTGTTTATGGTGTCAAATAGCAGTTTAGTTTCATTCTTTTGGATGTGGCTTTCCAGTTTTCCCAGCACCATTTATTGAAGAGACTTTCTTTTCTCTGCTGTGTGCTTTTGTCTCGTTTGTCAACTATTAGTTGCCCATAGACTAGTATGTGTTAGCTTATTTCTGGCCTCTAAATTCTGTTCCTTTGCTCTGTATGTCTCTTTTTCTGATTGTTTTAGCTTTGTAGTATAATTTTAAGACAGGCAGTGTGATACATCCGGCTTTGTCCTTTTTTCTCTAGGTAGCTTTGGCTATTTTAGGGTCTTTTGTGGTTCCGTATAGATCTGAGGATTTTTTGTTTTTATTTCTGTGAAAAATACCATTGGGGTTTTGATGGGGATTGTGTTAAATCTGTATATTACTTTAGGTAATGGTCATTTTTAACAGTGTTAATTCTTCCAATCCATGAACATGGAATATCTTTCCATTTCTTTGTGTCTTCTTGAGTGTCTTTCAACAATGTCTTATACTTTTCAGTGTACAGGTCTTTCACCTCCTTTGTTAAATTTCTTCCTAGGTATTTTATCCTTCTTGTTGCAGTTGTAAATGGGATTTTTTTGTTTCTTTTTCTGGTATTTTGTTGTTTGCATATAGCAGGGGTCCTCAAACTGTGACCCGTGGGCCACATGCAAATACAAATATTGTATTTGTTCCCGTTTTGTTTTTTTACTTCAAAATAAGATATGTGCGGTGCGCATAGGAATTCGTTAATAGTTGTTTTTTTTTTAAAACTATAGTCCAGCCCTCCAACGGTCTGAGAGACAGTGAACGGGCCCCCTGTTTAAAAAGTTTGAGGACCCCTGGCATATAGAAATATAGTGGATTTTTGTGTATTGATTTTTGTTTTTTGCTACTTTATTGTATTCGTCATTGTTTCTAATAGTCTTTTGGTGGCGTCTTTAGGGCTTTCTATATACAAAATCATGTTGTCTGCAAATAGTGTCAGTTCTGTTTCGACACCTTTTATTTATTTTTCTCCCCTAATTGCTCTGGCTCGCACTTCCAGTACTATGTTGAATAACAGTGGCAAGAGTGAGCAACCTTGTTTTGTTTCTGATCTTAGAGAAAAAACGTCCAGTTTTTCACCATTGAATATGATATTAGCTGAGAGTTTGTCATATATGGCCTTTATTATGTTGAGATACTTTCCTTCTATATCCATTTTATTGAGTATATTAATCATAAGTGGATGTTGTATCTTGTCAAATGCTTTTTCTGCATCTATTGATATGATTATATGATTTTTATGTTTTATTTTGTTAATGTGGTTTATCACATTGATTGATTTGCAAACATTGAACCATCCTTGCATCCAAGGAATGAACCCTACTTAATCTTTTTTTTTTCCAATTTGTTTTTACTAGAGGCCTGGTGCACGGATTTATGCCCTGGTGGGGTCCCTCGGCCTGGCCTGTGGACATCCCCCGAGGAGTCCTGCTCCCACCACACTGGAAGCCCTCAAGGTGCCATTGGCACCTGGGCCCGCCCAAGGGAGGGGCCAAACCCTAAGCTGCTTTTCTGTAGGGAGATGCCTCCAGGGATATGCCTCTAGGGGCGTGGGGGTGTAGTGTGGGGAGTTGGGGGGGGGGTGTCTGGAACATTTCACAGAAATGCAGTAAACACCAACACAAGCACACACACACACAACTGTGGTACATCTACCCAGTGGAAGACTACACTGCGGTAATAAAGTGGGAAGAAGAAGGAATTCTTGCCAGCATGGATGGAACTGGAGAGCATTATGCTAAGTGAAATTCGCCAGTCAGAGAAAATTGAATACCACATGATCTCACTCATTTGTGGAATACAGAGAACAACATAGACTGACGAACAGGGACAGATCCATACACATCTATACCCCCGCTCTCTGACGGGGCTGTTTGACTGCTGGTGGCCTCTGGCGTCCTGGGCTCAGAGCTAAGTAACGAAAGCATACACATTTTATTCACATCCACCTCAGCCTCTGCCTCCCATGACCTCCAAGGGCCGCTACGTCCGGTGGGTTTGCGTCTCCGGTCTCCCCCTCCCCCATCCCGCACACCCCCCCTCCCACTCCCCCTCCCCCCCCCATGCAAATGGGACGGATGTTTTCAAGGGTCCATTGCCGAGAGATAGAATCAATTGCAATGAATGAAGAGAAATGAGCACAGAAATAAGAAAAAAAAAATAATAACATAAAGTAAAATAAAACCCGCCAACACTCTTCACGGGTCCCGGGTCGGAGGAGCCTGCCCAAGAGGCGCCCGCCGGTCAAGCACCCCAGGCATAGCAGCCACTTTCAGGAGAACCTTTCCTTGAGATGCGCCACCTGCCCCACCCTAAGGTTGGGGTCTCCCAAACGGTGACGCTTCATTCCTGGGAGCGGCTGATTGGTGGGCCTCTCTGGCTCCTCCCACCCACCACCGCTCTGGGACTATATAAGAAGGGGCGGCAGCACCTGGCAGGGTCTATGGTTCACAGACCTTCTCAGCCCTGAAGAAGGCGCGTCTGAACTCTGTTGTCTCCGTCTGAACAGCTGTCTGCGTGTCATTTCTGCTTCCGCGAGGAGTCCGTCCACACCTTTGGGAATCCCAGGGCCTGGACCCCAACATCTGGGGCCCGCTCAGGAACAGCTCCGGCGCCCGCGCGCGCTGCAAGGGAAGGGCCGGCGTGCTTCCCGCACGGGCTCGATCTGAGGCCGATTCCGGCCCGCCATGGCCGACAAAGTCAACATGTCTCTGGACGACATCATTGGGCCGAACCGGAGCCAGCGGGGCGGCAGCGGCGGGGCTAGGGACCGAAGCCAGGACCGAGGCCGGGACCGAGGCTGGGACCGAGGCCGGGACCGAGGCCGGGACCGAGGCTGGGACCGAGGCCGGGACCGAGGCCGGGACCGAGGCTGGGACCGAGGCCGGGACCGAGGCCGGGCCGGCTCCCAGGGAGGCCGCAATGGCGGAGCGCAAACCACCGCTCCAGTGAGCCGGGGCGGCGGGCCGTTCCGGAACCGGGCGGCCCTCGACCGAGGCAGGAACCGGCCGGCGCCCTACAGCAGGCCGCTGAGACAGCTTCCCGACGAGTGGCAACACGACCGCTGCCGCAGGGGCTTGGGCAGGGGCGCCGGCCCGGTGACCGGGGGGAAGCTGCTTCTGTCCAACCTGGCCTTCGGAGTGTCCGACGAGGACGTCCAGCAGCTGTTTGCGGAGTTCGGGCCTCTGAAGAAGGCCGGGGTCCACTACGACCGCTCCGGCCGCAGCCTGGGAACAGGCCACGTGCACTTTGCGCGGAAGGCAGACGCCCTCGAAGCCATGAGACAGTACCACGGCGCCCCTTTGGATGGCCGTCCCCTCAACATCCAGCTCGTCACCTCACAGATACACACGCAGCGCAGCCCGGTACAGAGTGTCAACAGGGGCGGGGTGACTCCACACCGAGGATCTGGAGGCTTGGGCGGAGGCAGCCGGGCTACAGGCCGGGGCACCGGACGCAATTCACAGCAACAGATCTCTGCGGAGGAGTTGGACGCTCAGCTGGACGCTTACAACTCCATGAGGAGCACCAAAAGGTTGGACGCCCAGGTGAACACTGGCGGCGCGCTGAGGGGCACCAAAAAGTGGGACTCCCAGAAGGACGCTTACAACCCGATGGGGGGCACCGAGGAGTTGGACGCCCAGCTGGACGCTTCCGACGCCATGATGGACACCAGCTAAAGCACCACCCAGCCAGTGCGTGCGTGCTGGAGCTAGGCCTGGAAACCGTCTCGCGGTGCTTCCCGAGGGCGGGCTGGCGGGGACCTGTGGCCAATTGGGGAGTTGTTTCTTCTGTTTTCAAATAGGATTGGAAACTCATGCAAAGTTTTCTCTTTAACGTTTATTTTATTAAAATAAAATTCCGAAAAACACCTGTGCTGTACCTAGTCATTTTGGGGATCAATTCTACTGGTAGCTATTGTGGAGGAGCTGGCGTTTTCACCTTGGCCATAATAAACAGAAATGGGTCTATTCAAAACCAACCAACCAACCAACCAACCAACCAACCAACCAACCAACCAACAAACCAAACAAACAAAAAAACAAACAAAGAAACTACTTCCCTCAACAACAACAAAAATCATAAATACAAAACAAAACAAACAAAACAAAAAAAAAAAAAACCTCCAAAAACAAAATACCTCCAAACAAAACAAAACAAAACAAAAAAAAAACTTCAAAAAAAAAAAAAAAAAGGAAAACAAACAAACAAAAAAACCTCCATAGAAAACACGCTGATGCAGCCTTTCAACGTTCTGACGCTTCGGCAAGCCCAGATGGCCAGGCCCGAACCTGGTCTCTGGGCGGGGGCCTGGCCATTCATCCACAGAGGGAGGGGGATGGGGGGTGGGGGTGGGGGAGGGGCGGTCGACCAGATGGCCTGGACCTGACACAGTCTTTGGCTGTGGATAACAGAGATTGGGTTGACTGGGGCCTGGGCCAAAGAGCTGGTCCCGCCCTCGGCTGGCCGAGAAGCGCCAAAGCAAGCCACCCTCCTGCAGCCGGAGCCAGGTGCCTGGACTTGACCGGAGCGGGGAAGGACGAGCAGGGGGCACGCTGTCTGCAAGAAGGCAGGGGCCGAAGGGTGGTCATGGATGCCGACCGACCATTCAGATCCAGAAGTGTCCGTGCGTGACTGCGGTTTTACACACACAGACGCACACGCGCACACGCACACGCACACGCAGAAGCACACCCACACCCACACCCACACCCACACACCTCCCCCCACTCCCGCCTGCACCCGCACCCGCACCAACAACACAAAGGTATTCATCCACCTTTGTGTAGTAAAAAGTATACTTGTGCAATGTTTTGTACTCGTATTATTCTGTGCTACGAAAACGGGGAAGTTAAAACGCGGGATTTGGGGCGGCCGGTAAAAGAGAGGGTAAAAGAGAGGGATTGACCTTTGCCCTTTCAAAATGGCGGCTGACTGGTTTGGCTCCGTGGACAGAGCATCGGCGTGCGGACTAAAGGGTCCCAGGTCCGATTCCAGCCGAGGGCATATACCTCGCTTGTGGGCACATGCCCAGCAGGAGGTCTGCAGGAGGCAGCTGATTGAGGTTTCTCCATCTTTGAGGTTTCTAATTCTCTATCCCCCTTCCTTCCACACGGTAAGAAGATCATTAGATAGATATTTAAAAGCAAAATGGCGGCTGCCAAGTCACCGGAGCCCAAATGGCGGGAAGTATGCCAGGGTCCCCCACATCACGGGACAGTGCATGAACACCAAGTTAGAGATCCACCTCATGCGCCGCATCCACCCGCCAGACGGCGAGATCTTCCGCAACTTCAAAGAGCTCTCCCCTGTGGTCCAGGAGACTGGCAAGCAGGTGATCCGGGAGCAGCAGCCGCGGCCGCAGCCGCAGCAAGAACACGGGACTGAGGAAAGCCAGGGCTATGGCTGGCGGAGCCCTGCCCAGCCCAGCGTCGGGGAGTCCAGGGCTGCAGCTTCGGAGGAGCAGCCCGTTCCGTTTCTTCTGGCTGTGGACGTGGGCTCGAGAGACCAGAATTACCCCCAGAGCCAGCAGGATGTGTTCCTATGTCCTGGAAACCGTTAGTGTGCACTTACCTACCTTCGTCTCCGCCAGGCGCCGCCCTGGGGTCTTCATCCTGTTCGATGAGAACCACTTCGGGTTCCTCTGGCTGTCGGCAAAACACTTCATCCTGTTTGGCAGAGTCCAGAACACCTTCCAGAATGGGGAGGCACCATCCCTGCAGGCCTTCCTGGGGATGCCCTGGAACATTCAGTCCGGGCCCCCTGGAAGGAGCAGCTTGCATGCACTTTGAAGACTGGATCTTCTGACTGGGTTTAAAAAACAAAACAAAACAAACAAACAAACAAACAGGCAAAAACCCTCCTCTTAAAATTAAAAACACACACACACACAACTTCTTAAAAGAAAAACAAAAAACAGCCCTGCCCACACACACACACACACACACACACACACACACACACACACACACACAGGCTTGCACGCGCGGGAGCGCGAAATAAAATAATAATAATAATAATAATAATAATAATAATAAAAATAAAAAATAAGCCCTCCTTAGTAATGACATTAATCCAGCCTTTCAATGCTTTCAACCCTTCGGCAAGCCCATGCGGCCCGGCCCGTACTTGGTCTCTGGACAGGGGCCTGAGCATTCATCCAGAGAGGGAGCTGGACCCGAGGGCCCAGCCCAAGCATGGCATAAGAGCCCGTCCCGCCCTCTGCTGGTCGAGTAGCGCTAATGCAAGTCACCCTCCCGCAGCCACCTCTGGGGAAGGCAGAAACAGGTGCCGGGACTTGACCTGAGGGGGGAAGGACAAGCCAGCAGGGGGCGCGCCGCCTACGAGAAGGCAGGGGCTGAAGGGTGCTCATGGATGCCGACGGACCATTCACATCAAGGAGCGTCTGTGCGTGACTGGGTGTTTACGTCCGCAGTCACGCACAGACAAGCACTCGCCGCACTCAGACCCTGCTCCGAAGGGCCCCACAGACACAGGGACGAGTCATGCCCTCCCTCGGTAGGGCTAAGCTGTTTGACTGCAGACAGATGGCATTCTCTCCCTAGGCCCCCACTCTGCACCCTGTTCAGAAGGGTACCCTCGCCCTGGCCCTCAGCTTCTTCAACTCCAGCTTCCCGTCTTCCTGAGAACTGACCCGTTTATGCAAATCAATTTCACCTGACTCAGCCTCAGTGTCCTCTTCCAGAGATGGGTTCATGTCGCCTGCAAGGTGTCCCTGCTCCCACCACACTGGAAGCCCTCAAGGTGCCATTGGCACCTGGGCCCGCCCAAGGGAGGGGCCAAACCCTAAGCTGCTTTTCTGTAGGGAGATGCCTCCAGGGATATGCCTCTAGGGGCGTGGGGGTGTAGTGTGGGGAGTGGGGGGGGTGTGTGTGTCTGGAACATTTCACAGAAATGCAGTAAACACCAACACGAACACACACACACACACACACACACACACACACACACACACACAACTGTGGTACATCTACCCAGTGGAAGACTACACTGCGGTAATAAAGTGGGAAGAAGAAGGAATTCTTGCCAGCATGGATGGAACTGGAGAGCATTATGCTAAGTGAAATTCGCCAGTCAGAGAAAATTGAATACCACATGATCTCACTCATTTGTGGAATACAGAGAACAACATAGACTGACGAACAGGGACAGATCCATACACATCTATACCCCCGCTCTCTGACGGGGCTGTTTGACTGCTGGTGGCCTCTGGCGTCCTGGGCTCAGAGCTAAGTAACGAAAGCATACACATTTTATTCACATCCACCTCAGCCTCTGCCTCCCATGACCTCCAAGGGCCGCTACGTCCGGTGGGTTTGCGTCTCCGGTCTCCCCCTCCCCCATCCCGCACACCCCCCCTCCCACTCCCCCTCCCCCCCCCCCATGCAAATGGGACGGATGTTTTCAAGGGTCCATTGCCGAGAGATAGAATCAATTGCAATGAATGAAGAGAAATGAGCACAGAAATAAGAAAAAAAAAATAATAACATAAAGTAAAATAAAACCCGCCAACACTCTTCACGGGTCCCGGGTCGGAGGAGCCTGCCCAAGAGGCGCCCGCCGGTCAAGCACCCCAGGCATAGCAGCCACTTTCAGGAGAACCTTTCCTTGAGATGCGCCACCTGCCCCACCCTAAGGTTGGGGTCTCCCAAACGGTGACGCTTCATTCCTGGGAGCGGCTGATTGGTGGGCCTCTCTGGCTCCTCCCACCCACCACCGCTCTGGGACTATATAAGAAGGGGCGGCAGCACCTGGCAGGGTCTATGGTTCACAGACCTTCTCAGCCCTGAAGAAGGCGCGTCTGAACTCTGTTGTCTCCGTCTGAACAGCTGTCTGCGTGTCATTTCTGCTTCCGCGAGGAGTCCGTCCACACCTTTGGGAATCCCAGGGCCTGGACCCCAACATCTGGGGCCCGCTCAGGAACAGCTCCGGCGCCCGCGCGCGCTGCAAGGGAAGGGCCGGCGTGCTTCCCGCACGGGCTCGATCTGAGGCCGATTCCGGCCCGCCATGGCCGACAAAGTCAACATGTCTCTGGACGACATCATTGGGCCGAACCGGAGCCAGCGGGGCGGCAGCGGCGGGGCTAGGGACCGAAGCCAGGACCGAGGCCGGGACCGAGGCTGGGACCGAGGCCGGGACCGAGGCCGGGACCGAGGCTGGGACCGAGGCCGGGACCGAGGCCGGGCCGGCTCCCAGGGAGGCCGCAATGGCGGAGCGCAAACCACCGCTCCAGTGAGCCGGGGCGGCGGGCCGTTCCGGAACCGGGCGGCCCTCGACCGAGGCAGGAACCGGCCGGCGCCCTACAGCAGGCCGCTGAGACAGCTTCCCGACGAGTGGCAACACGACCGCTGCCGCAGGGGCTTGGGCAGGGGCGCCGGCCCGGTGACCGGGGGGAAGCTGCTTCTGTCCAACCTGGCCTTCGGAGTGTCCGACGAGGACGTCCAGCAGCTGTTTGCGGAGTTCGGGCCTCTGAAGAAGGCCGGGGTCCACTACGACCGCTCCGGCCGCAGCCTGGGAACAGGCCACGTGCACTTTGCGCGGAAGGCAGACGCCCTCGAAGCCATGAGACAGTACCACGGCGCCCCTTTGGATGGCCGTCCCCTCAACATCCAGCTCGTCACCTCACAGATACACACGCAGCGCAGCCCGGTACAGAGTGTCAACAGGGGCGGGGTGACTCCACACCGAGGATCTGGAGGCTTGGGCGGAGGCAGCCGGGCTACAGGCCGGGGCACCGGACGCAATTCACAGCAACAGATCTCTGCGGAGGAGTTGGACGCTCAGCTGGACGCTTACAACTCCATGAGGAGCACCAAAAGGTTGGACGCCCAGGTGAACACTGGCGGCGCGCTGAGGGGCACCAAAAAGTGGGACTCCCAGAAGGACGCTTACAACCCGATGGGGGGCACCGAGGAGTTGGACGCCCAGCTGGACGCTTCCGACGCCATGATGGACACCAGCTAAAGCACCACCCAGCCAGTGCGTGCGTGCTGGAGCTAGGCCTGGAAACCGTCTCGCGGTGCTTCCCGAGGGCGGGCTGGCGGGGACCTGTGGCCAATTGGGGAGTTGTTTCTTCTGTTTTCAAATAGGATTGGAAACTCATGCAAAGTTTTCTCTTTAACGTTTATTTTATTAAAATAAAATTCCGAAAAACACCTGTGCTGTACCTAGTCATTTTGGGGATCAATTCTACTGGTAGCTATTGTGGAGGAGCTGGCGTTTTCACCTTGGCCATAATAAACAGAAATGGGTCTATTCAAAACCAACCAACCAACCAACCAACCAACCAACCAACCAACAAACCAAACAAACAAAAAAACAAACAAAGAAACTACTTCCCTCAACAACAACAAAAATCATAAATACAAAACAAAACAAAACAAAACAAAAAAAAAAACCTCCAAAAACAAAATACCTCCAAACAAAACAAAACAAAACAAAAAAAAAACTTCAAAAAAAAAAAAAAAAAGGAAAACAAACAAACAAAAAAACCTCCATAGAAAACACGCTGATGCAGCCTTTCAACGTTCTGACGCTTCGGCAAGCCCAGATGGCCAGGCCCGAACCTGGTCTCTGGGCGGGGGCCTGGCCATTCATCCACAGAGGGAGGGGGATGGGGGGTGGGGGTGGGGGAGGGGCGGTCGACCAGATGGCCTGGACCTGACACAGTCTTTGGCTGTGGATAACAGAGATTGGGTTGACTGGGGCCTGGGCCAAAGAGCTGGTCCCGCCCTCGGCTGGCCGAGAAGCGCCAAAGCAAGCCACCCTCCTGCAGCCGGAGCCAGGTGCCTGGACTTGACCGGAGCGGGGAAGGACGAGCAGGGGGCACGCTGTCTGCAAGAAGGCAGGGGCCGAAGGGTGGTCATGGATGCCGACCGACCATTCAGATCCAGAAGTGTCCGTGCGTGACTGCGGTTTTACACACACAGACGCACACGCGCACACGCACACGCACACGCAGAAGCACACCCACACCCACACCCACACCCACACACCTCCCCCCACTCCCGCCTGCACCCGCACCCGCACCAACAACACAAAGGTATTCATCCACCTTTGTGTAGTAAAAAGTATACTTGTGCAATGTTTTGTACTCGTATTATTCTGTGCTACGAAAACGGGGAAGTTAAAACGCGGGATTTGGGGCGGCCGGTAAAAGAGAGGGTAAAAGAGAGGGATTGACCTTTGCCCTTTCAAAATGGCGGCTGACTGGTTTGGCTCCGTGGACAGAGCATCGGCGTGCGGACTAAAGGGTCCCAGGTCCGATTCCAGCCGAGGGCATATACCTCGCTTGTGGGCACATGCCCAGCAGGAGGTCTGCAGGAGGCAGCTGATTGAGGTTTCTCCATCTTTGAGGTTTCTAATTCTCTATCCCCCTTCCTTCCACACGGTAAGAAGATCATTAGATAGATATTTAAAAGCAAAATGGCGGCTGCCAAGTCACCGGAGCCCAAATGGCGGGAAGTATGCCAGGGTCCCCCACATCACGGGACAGTGCATGAACACCAAGTTAGAGATCCACCTCATGCGCCGCATCCACCCGCCAGACGGCGAGATCTTCCGCAACTTCAAAGAGCTCTCCCCTGTGGTCCAGGAGACTGGCAAGCAGGTGATCCGGGAGCAGCAGCTGCGGCCGCAGCCGCAGCCGCAGCAAGAACACGGGACTGAGGAAAGCCAGGGCTATGGCTGGCGGAGCCCTGCCCAGCCCAGCGTCGGGGAGTCCAGGGCTGCAGCTTCGGAGGAGCAGCCCGTTCCGTTTCTTCTGGCTGTGGACGTGGGCTCGAGAGACCAGAATTACCCCCAGAGCCAGCAGGATGTGTTCCTATGTCCTGGAAACCGTTAGTGTGCACTTACCTACCTTCGTCTCCGCCAGGCGCCGCCCTGGGGTCTTCATCCTGTTCGATGAGAACCACTTCGGGTTCCTCTGGCTGTCGGCAAAACACTTCATCCTGTTTGGCAGAGTCCAGAACACCTTCCAGAATGGGGAGGCACCATCCCTGCAGGCCTTCCTGGGGATGCCCTGGAACATTCAGTCCGGGCCCCCTGGAAGGAGCAGCTTGCATGCACTTTGAAGACTGGATCTTCTGACTGGGTTTAAAAAACAAAACAAAACAAACAAACAAACAAACAGGCAAAAACCCTCCTCTTAAAATTAAAAACACACACACACACAACTTCTTAAAAGAAAAACAAAAAACAGCCCTGCCCACACACACACACACACACACACACACACACACACACACACACACACACAGGCTTGCACGCGCGGGAGCGCGAAATAAAATAATAATAATAATAATAATAATAATAATAATAATAAAAATAAAAAATAAGCCCTCCTTAGTAATGACATTAATCCAGCCTTTCAATGCTTTCAACCCTTCGGCAAGCCCATGCGGCCCGGCCCGTACTTGGTCTCTGGACAGGGGCCTGAGCATTCATCCAGAGAGGGAGCTGGACCCGAGGGCCCAGCCCAAGCATGGCATAAGAGCCCGTCCCGCCCTCTGCTGGTCGAGTAGCGCTAATGCAAGTCACCCTCCCGCAGCCACCTCTGGGGAAGGCAGAAACAGGTGCCGGGACTTGACCTGAGGGGGGAAGGACAAGCCAGCAGGGGGCGCGCCGCCTACGAGAAGGCAGGGGCTGAAGGGTGCTCATGGATGCCGACGGACCATTCACATCAAGGAGCGTCTGTGCGTGACTGGGTGTTTACGTCCGCAGTCACGCACAGACAAGCACTCGCCGCACTCAGACCCTGCTCCGAAGGGCCCCACAGACACAGGGACGAGTCATGCCCTCCCTCGGTAGGGCTAAGCTGTTTGACTGCAGACAGATGGCATTCTCTCCCTAGGCCCCCACTCTGCACCCTATTCAGAAGGGTACCCTCGCCCTGGCCCTCAGCTTCTTCAACTCCAGCTTCCCGTCTTCCTGAGAACTGACCCGTTTATGCAAATCAATTTCACCTGACTCAGCCTCAGTGTCCTCTTCCAGAGATGGGTTCATGTCGCCTGCAAGGTGTCCCTGCTCCCACCACACTGGAAGCCCTCAAGGTGCCATTGGCACCTGGGCCCGCCCAAGGGAGGGGCCAAACCCTAAGCTGCTTTTCTGTAGGGAGATGCCTCCAGGGATATGCCTCTAGGGGCGTGGGGGTGTAGTGTGGGGAGTGGGGGGGGTGTGTGTGTCTGGAACATTTCACAGAAATGCAGTAAACACCAACACGAACACACACACACACACACACACACACACACACACACACACACACAACTGTGGTACATCTACCCAGTGGAAGACTACACTGCGGTAATAAAGTGGGAAGAAGAAGGAATTCTTGCCAGCATGGATGGAACTGGAGAGCATTATGCTAAGTGAAATTCGCCAGTCAGAGAAAATTGAATACCACATGATCTCACTCATTTGTGGAATACAGAGAACAACATAGACTGACGAACAGGGACAGATCCATACACATCTATACCCCCGCTCTCTGACGGGGCTGTTTGACTGCTGGTGGCCTCTGGCGTCCTGGGCTCAGAGCTAAGTAACGAAAGCATACACATTTTATTCACATCCACCTCAGCCTCTGCCTCCCATGACCTCCAAGGGCCGCTACGTCCGGTGGGTTTGCGTCTCCGGTCTCCCCCTCCCCCATCCCGCACACCCCCCCTCCCACTCCCCCTCCCCCCCCCCATGCAAATGGGACGGATGTTTTCAAGGGTCCATTGCCGAGAGATAGAATCAATTGCAATGAATGAAGAGAAATGAGCACAGAAATAAGAAAAAAAAAATAATAACATAAAGTAAAATAAAACCCGCCAACACTCTTCACGGGTCCCGGGTCGGAGGAGCCTGCCCAAGAGGCGCCCGCCGGTCAAGCACCCCAGGCATAGCAGCCACTTTCAGGAGAACCTTTCCTTGAGATGCGCCACCTGCCCCACCCTAAGGTTGGGGTCTCCCAAACGGTGACGCTTCATTCCTGGGAGCGGCTGATTGGTGGGCCTCTCTGGCTCCTCCCACCCACCACCGCTCTGGGACTATATAAGAAGGGGCGGCAGCACCTGGCAGGGTCTATGGTTCACAGACCTTCTCAGCCCTGAAGAAGGCGCGTCTGAACTCTGTTGTCTCCGTCTGAACAGCTGTCTGCGTGTCATTTCTGCTTCCGCGAGGAGTCCGTCCACACCTTTGGGAATCCCAGGGCCTGGACCCCAACATCTGGGGCCCGCTCAGGAACAGCTCCGGCGCCCGCGCGCGCTGCAAGGGAAGGGCCGGCGTGCTTCCCGCACGGGCTCGATCTGAGGCCGATTCCGGCCCGCCATGGCCGACAAAGTCAACATGTCTCTGGACGACATCATTGGGCCGAACCGGAGCCAGCGGGGCGGCAGCGGCGGGGCTAGGGACCGAAGCCAGGACCGAGGCCGGGACCGAGGCTGGGACCGAGGCCGGGACCGAGGCCGGGACCGAGGCTGGGACCGAGGCCGGGACCGAGGCCGGGACCGAGGCTGGGACCGAGGCCGGGACCGAGGCCGGGCCGGCTCCCAGGGAGGCCGCAATGGCGGAGCGCAAACCACCGCTCCAGTGAGCCGGGGCGGCGGGCCGTTCCGGAACCGGGCGGCCCTCGACCGAGGCAGGAACCGGCCGGCGCCCTACAGCAGGCCGCTGAGACAGCTTCCCGACGAGTGGCAACACGACCGCTGCCGCAGGGGCTTGGGCAGGGGCGCCGGCCCGGTGACCGGGGGGAAGCTGCTTCTGTCCAACCTGGCCTTCGGAGTGTCCGACGAGGACGTCCAGCAGCTGTTTGCGGAGTTCGGGCCTCTGAAGAAGGCCGGGGTCCACTACGACCGCTCCGGCCGCAGCCTGGGAACAGGCCACGTGCACTTTGCGCGGAAGGCAGACGCCCTCGAAGCCATGAGACAGTACCACGGCGCCCCTTTGGATGGCCGTCCCCTCAACATCCAGCTCGTCACCTCACAGATACACACGCAGCGCAGCCCGGTACAGAGTGTCAACAGGGGCGGGGTGACTCCACACCGAGGATCTGGAGGCTTGGGCGGAGGCAGCCGGGCTACAGGCCGGGGCACCGGACGCAATTCACAGCAACAGATCTCTGCGGAGGAGTTGGACGCTCAGCTGGACGCTTACAACTCCATGAGGAGCACCCAAAGGTTGGACGCCCAGGTGAACACTGGCGGCGCGCTGAGGGGCACCAAAAAGTGGGACTCCCAGAAGGACGCTTACAACCCGATGGGGGGCACCGAGGAGTTGGACGCCCAGCTGGACGCTTCCGACGCCATGATGGACACCAGCTAAAGCACCACCCAGCCAGTGCGTGCGTGCTGGAGCTAGGCCTGGAAACCGTCTCGCGGTGCTTCCCGAGGGCGGGCTGGCGGGGACCTGTGGCCAATTGGGGAGTTGTTTCTTCTGTTTTCAAATAGGATTGGAAACTCATGCAAAGTTTTCTCTTTAACGTTTATTTTATTAAAATAAAATTCCGAAAAACACCTGTGCTGTACCTAGTCATTTTGGGGATCAATTCTACTGGTAGCTATTGTGGAGGAGCTGGCGTTTTCACCTTGGCCATAATAAACAGAAATGGGTCTATTCAAAACCAACCAACCAACCAACCAACCAACCAACCAACCAACCAACAAACCAAACAAACAAAAAAACAAACAAAGAAACTACTTCCCTCAACAACAACAAAAATCATAAATACAAAACAAAACAAACAAAAAAAAAAAAAAAAACCTCCAAAAACAAAATACCTCCAAACAAAACAAAACAAAACAAAAAAAAAACTTCAAAAAAAAAAAAAAAAAGGAAAACAAACAAACAAAAAAACCTCCATAGAAAACACGCTGATGCAGCCTTTCAACGTTCTGACGCTTCGGCAAGCCCAGATGGCCAGGCCCGAACCTGGTCTCTGGGCGGGGGCCTGGCCATTCATCCACAGAGGGAGGGGGATGGGGGGTGGGGGTGGGGGAGGGGCGGTCGACCAGATGGCCTGGACCTGACACAGTCTTTGGCTGTGGATAACAGAGATTGGGTTGACTGGGGCCTGGGCCAAAGAGCTGGTCCCGCCCTCGGCTGGCCGAGAAGCGCCAAAGCAAGCCACCCTCCTGCAGCCGGAGCCAGGTGCCTGGACTTGACCGGAGCGGGGAAGGACGAGCAGGGGGCACGCTGTCTGCAAGAAGGCAGGGGCCGAAGGGTGGTCATGGATGCCGACCGACCATTCAGATCCAGAAGTGTCCGTGCGTGACTGCGGTTTTACACACACAGACGCACACGCGCACACGCACACGCACACGCAGAAGCACACCCACACCCACACCCACACCCACACACCTCCCCCCACTCCCGCCTGCACCCGCACCCGCACCAACAACACAAAGGTATTCATCCACCTTTGTGTAGTAAAAAGTATACTTGTGCAATGTTTTGTACTCGTATTATTCTGTGCTACGAAAACGGGGAAGTTAAAACGCGGGATTTGGGGCGGCCGGTAAAAGAGAGGGTAAAAGAGAGGGATTGACCTTTGCCCTTTCAAAATGGCGGCTGACTGGTTTGGCTCCGTGGACAGAGCATCGGCGTGCGGACTAAAGGGTCCCAGGTCCGATTCCAGCCGAGGGCATATACCTCGCTTGTGGGCACATGCCCAGCAGGAGGTCTGCAGGAGGCAGCTGATTGAGGTTTCTCCATCTTTGAGGTTTCTAATTCTCTATCCCCCTTCCTTCCACACGGTAAGAAGATCATTAGATAGATATTTAAAAGCAAAATGGCGGCTGCCAAGTCACCGGAGCCCAAATGGCGGGAAGTATGCCAGGGTCCCCCACATCACGGGACAGTGCATGAACACCAAGTTAGAGATCCACCTCATGCGCCGCATCCACCCGCCAGACGGCGAGATCTTCCGCAACTTCAAAGAGCTCTCCCCTGTGGTCCAGGAGACTGGCAAGCAGGTGATCCGGGAGCAGCAGCCGCGGCCGCAGCCGCAGCCGCAGCAAGAACACGGGACTGAGGAAAGCCAGGGCTATGGCTGGCGGAGCCCTGCCCAGCCCAGCGTCGGGGAGTCCAGGGCTGCAGCTTCGGAGGAGCAGCCCGTTCCGTTTCTTCTGGCTGTGGACGTGGGCTCGAGAGACCAGAATTACCCCCAGAGCCAGCAGGATGTGTTCCTATGTCCTGGAAACCGTTAGTGTGCACTTACCTACCTTCGTCTCCGCCAGGCGCCGCCCTGGGGTCTTCATCCTGTTCGATGAGAACCACTTCGGGTTCCTCTGGCTGTCGGCAAAACACTTCATCCTGTTTGGCAGAGTCCAGAACACCTTCCAGAATGGGGAGGCACCATCCCTGCAGGCCTTCCTGGGGATGCCCTGGAACATTCAGTCCGGGCCCCCTGGAAGGAGCAGCTTGCATGCACTTTGAAGACTGGATCTTCTGACTGGGTTTAAAAAACAAAACAAAACAAACAAACAAACAAACAGGCAAAAACCCTCCTCTTAAAATTAAAAACACACACACACACAACTTCTTAAAAGAAAAACAAAAAACAGCCCTGCCCACACACACACACACACACACACACACACACACACACACACACACAGGCTTGCACGCGCGGGAGCGCGAAATAAAATAATAATAATAATAATAATAATAATAATAATAAAAATAAAAAATAAGCCCTCCTTAGTAATGACATTAATCCAGCCTTTCAATGCTTTCAACCCTTCGGCAAGCCCATGCGGCCCGGCCCGTACTTGGTCTCTGGACAGGGGCCTGAGCATTCATCCAGAGAGGGAGCTGGACCCGAGGGCCCAGCCCAAGCATGGCATAAGAGCCCGTCCCGCCCTCTGCTGGTCGAGTAGCGCTAATGCAAGTCACCCTCCCGCAGCCACCTCTGGGGAAGGCAGAAACAGGTGCCGGGACTTGACCTGAGGGGGGAAGGACAAGCCAGCAGGGGGCGCGCCGCCTACGAGAAGGCAGGGGCTGAAGGGTGCTCATGGATGCCGACGGACCATTCACATCAAGGAGCGTCTGTGCGTGACTGGGTGTTTACGTCCGCAGTCACGCACAGACAAGCACTCGCCGCACTCAGACCCTGCTCCGAAGGGCCCCACAGACACAGGGACGAGTCATGCCCTCCCTCGGTAGGGCTAAGCTGTTTGACTGCAGACAGATGGCATTCTCTCCCTAGGCCCCCACTCTGCACCCTGTTCAGAAGGGTACCCTCGCCCTGGCCCTCAGCTTCTTCAACTCCAGCTTCCCGTCTTCCTGAGAACTGACCCGTTTATGCAAATCAATTTCACCTGACTCAGCCTCAGTGTCCTCTTCCAGAGATGGGTTCATGTCGCCTGCAAGGTGTCCCTGCTCCCACCACACTGGAAGCCCTCAAGGTGCCATTGGCACCTGGGCCCGCCCAAGGGAGGGGCCAAACCCTAAGCTGCTTTTCTGTAGGGAGATGCCTCCAGGGATATGCCTCTAGGGGCGTGGGGGTGTAGTGTGGGGAGTGGGGGGGGTGTGTGTGTCTGGAACATTTCACAGAAATGCAGTAAACACCAACACGAACACACACACACACACACACACACACACACACACACACACAACTGTGGTACATCTACCCAGTGGAAGACTACACTGCGGTAATAAAGTGGGAAGAAGAAGGAATTCTTGCCAGCATGGATGGAACTGGAGAGCATTATGCTAAGTGAAATTCGCCAGTCAGAGAAAATTGAATACCACATGATCTCACTCATTTGTGGAATACAGAGAACAACATAGACTGACGAACAGGGACAGATCCATACACATCTATACCCCCGCTCTCTGACGGGGCTGTTTGACTGCTGGTGGCCTCTGGCGTCCTGGGCTCAGAGCTAAGTAACGAAAGCATACACATTTTATTCACATCCACCTCAGCCTCTGCCTCCCATGACCTCCAAGGGCCGCTACGTCCGGTGGGTTTGCGTCTCCGGTCTCCCCCTCCCCCATCCCGCACACCCCCCCTCCCACTCCCCCTCCCCCCCCCCATGCAAATGGGACGGATGTTTTCAAGGGTCCATTGCCGAGAGATAGAATCAATTGCAATGAATGAAGAGAAATGAGCACAGAAATAAGAAAAAAAAAATAATAACATAAAGTAAAATAAAACCCGCCAACACTCTTCACGGGTCCCGGGTCGGAGGAGCCTGCCCAAGAGGCGCCCGCCGGTCAAGCACCCCAGGCATAGCAGCCACTTTCAGGAGAACCTTTCCTTGAGATGCGCCACCTGCCCCACCCTAAGGTTGGGGTCTCCCAAACGGTGACGCTTCATTCCTGGGAGCGGCTGATTGGTGGGCCTCTCTGGCTCCTCCCACCCACCACCGCTCTGGGACTATATAAGAAGGGGCGGCAGCACCTGGCAGGGTCTATGGTTCACAGACCTTCTCAGCCCTGAAGAAGGCGCGTCTGAACTCTGTTGTCTCCGTCTGAACAGCTGTCTGCGTGTCATTTCTGCTTCCGCGAGGAGTCCGTCCACACCTTTGGGAATCCCAGGGCCTGGACCCCAACATCTGGGGCCCGCTCAGGAACAGCTCCGGCGCCCGCGCGCGCTGCAAGGGAAGGGCCGGCGTGCTTCCCGCACGGGCTCGATCTGAGGCCGATTCCGGCCCGCCATGGCCGACAAAGTCAACATGTCTCTGGACGACATCATTGGGCCGAACCGGAGCCAGCGGGGCGGCAGCGGCGGGGCTAGGGACCGAAGCCAGGACCGAGGCCGGGACCGAGGCTGGGACCGAGGCCGGGACCGAGGCCGGGACCGAGGCTGGGACCGAGGCCGGGACCGAGGCCGGGACCGAGGCTGGGACCGAGGCCGGGACCGAGGCCGGGCCGGCTCCCAGGGAGGCCGCAATGGCGGAGCGCAAACCACCGCTCCAGTGAGCCGGGGCGGCGGGCCGTTCCGGAACCGGGCGGCCCTCGACCGAGGCAGGAACCGGCCGGCGCCCTACAGCAGGCCGCTGAGACAGCTTCCCGACGAGTGGCAACACGACCGCTGCCGCAGGGGCTTGGGCAGGGGCGCCGGCCCGGTGACCGGGGGGAAGCTGCTTCTGTCCAACCTGGCCTTCGGAGTGTCCGACGAGGACGTCCAGCAGCTGTTTGCGGAGTTCGGGCCTCTGAAGAAGGCCGGGGTCCACTACGACCGCTCCGGCCGCAGCCTGGGAACAGGCCACGTGCACTTTGCGCGGAAGGCAGACGCCCTCGAAGCCATGAGACAGTACCACGGCGCCCCTTTGGATGGCCGTCCCCTCAACATCCAGCTCGTCACCTCACAGATACACACGCAGCGCAGCCCGGTACAGAGTGTCAACAGGGGCGGGGTGACTCCACACCGAGGATCTGGAGGCTTGGGCGGAGGCAGCCGGGCTACAGGCCGGGGCACCGGACGCAATTCACAGCAACAGATCTCTGCGGAGGAGTTGGACGCTCAGCTGGACGCTTACAACTCCATGAGGAGCACCAAAAGGTTGGACGCCCAGGTGAACACTGGCGGCGCGCTGAGGGGCACCAAAAAGTGGGACTCCCAGAAGGACGCTTACAACCCGATGGGGGGCACCGAGGAGTTGGACGCCCAGCTGGACGCTTCCGACGCCATGATGGACACCAGCTAAAGCACCACCCAGCCAGTGCGTGCGTGCTGGAGCTAGGCCTGGAAACCGTCTCGCGGTGCTTCCCGAGGGCGGGCTGGCGGGGACCTGTGGCCAATTGGGGAGTTGTTTCTTCTGTTTTCAAATAGGATTGGAAACTCATGCAAAGTTTTCTCTTTAACGTTTATTTTATTAAAATAAAATTCCGAAAAACACCTGTGCTGTACCTAGTCATTTTGGGGATCAATTCTACTGGTAGCTATTGTGGAGGAGCTGGCGTTTTCACCTTGGCCATAATAAACAGAAATGGGTCTATTCAAAACCAACCAACCAACCAACCAACCAACCAACCAACCAACAAACCAAACAAACAAAAAAACAAACAAAGAAACTACTTCCCTCAACAACAAAAATCATAAATACAAAACAAAACAAACAAACAAAAAAAAAAACCTCCAAAAACAAAATACCTCCAAACAAAACAAAACAAAACAAAAAAAAAACTTCAAAAAAAAAAAAAAAAAGTAAAACAAACAAACAAAAAAACCTCCATAGAAAACACGCTGATGCAGCCTTTCAACGTTCTGACGCTTCGGCAAGCCCAGATGGCCAGGCCCGAACCTGGTCTCTGGGCGGGGGCCTGGCCATTCATCCACAGAGGGAGGGGGATGGGGGGTGGGGGTGGGGGAGGGGCGGTCGACCAGATGGCCTGGACCTGACACAGTCTTTGGCTGTGGATAACAGAGATTGGGTTGACT
Organism: Myotis daubentonii; assembly: GCF_963259705.1. NCBI lineage: Eukaryota > Metazoa > Chordata > Mammalia > Chiroptera > Vespertilionidae > Myotis > Myotis daubentonii. Next base: position 102,122,710 of record NC_081845.1, on the reverse strand, counting down.
GGGGCCTGGGCCAAAGAGCTGGTCCCGCCCTCGGCTGGCCGAGAAGCGCCAAAGCAAGCCACCCTCCTGCAGCCGGAGCCAGGTGCCTGGACTTGACCGGAGCGGGGAAGGACGAGCAGGGGGCACGCTGTCTGCAAGAAGGCAGGGGCCGAAGGGTGGTCATGGATGCCGACCGACCATTCAGATCCAGAAGTGTCCGTGCGTGACTGCGGTTTTACACACACAGACGCACACGCGCACACGCACACGCACATGCAGAAGCACACCCACACCCACACCCACACCCACACACCTCCCCCCACTCCCGCCTGCACCCGCACCCGCACCAACAACACAAAGGTATTCATCCACCTTTGTGTAGTAAAAAGTATACTTGTGCAATGTTTTGTACTCGTATTATTCTGTGCTACGAAAACGGGGAAGTTAAAACGCGGGATTTGGGGCGGCCGGTAAAAGAGAGGGTAAAAGAGAGGGATTGACCTTTGCCCTTTCAAAATGGCGGCTGACTGGTTTGGCTCCGTGGACAGAGCATCGGCGTGCGGACTAAAGGGTCCCAGGTCCGATTCCAGCCGAGGGCATATACCTCGCTTGTGGGCACATGCCCAGCAGGAGGTCTGCAGGAGGCAGCTGATTGAGGTTTCTCCATCTTTGAGGTTTCTAATTCTCTATCCCCCTTCCTTCCACACGGTAAGAAGATCATTAGATAGATATTTAAAAGCAAAATGGCGGCTGCCAAGTCACCGGAGCCCAAATGGCGGGAAGTATGCCAGGGTCCCCCACATCACGGGACAGTGCATGAACACCAAGTTAGAGATCCACCTCATGCGCCGCATCCACCCGCCAGACGGCGAGATCTTCCGCAACTTCAAAGAGCTCTCCCCTGTGGTCCAGGAGACTGGCAAGCAGGTGATCCGGGAGCAGCAGCCGCGGCCGCAGCCGCAGCAAGAACACGGGACTGAGGAAAGCCAGGGCTATGGCTGGCGGAGCCCTGCCCAGCCCAGCGTCGGGGAGTCCAGGGCTGCAGCTTCGGAGGAGCAGCCCGTTCCGTTTCTTCTGGCTGTGGACGTGGACTCAAGAGACCAGAATTACCCCCAGAGCCAGCAGGATGTGTTCCTATGTCCTGGAAACCGTTAGTGTGCACTTACCTACCTTCGTCTCCGCCAGGCGCCGCCCTGGGGTCTTCATCCTGTTCGATGAGAACCACTTCGGGTTCCTCTGGCTGTCGGCAAAACACTTCATCCTGTTTGGCAGAGTCCAGAACACCTTCCAGAATGGGGAGGCACCATCCCTGCAGGCCTTCCTGGGGATGCCCTGGAACATTCAGTCCGGGCCCCCTGGAAGGAGCAGCTTGCATGCACTTTGAAGACTGGATCTTCTGACTGGGTTTAAAAAACAAAACAAAACAAACAAACAAACAAACAGGCAAAAACCCTCCTCTTAAAATTAAAAACACACACACACACAACTTCTTAAAAGAAAAACAAAAAACAGCCCTGCCCACACACACACACACACACACACACACACACACACACACACAGGCTTGCACGCGCGGGAGCGCGAAATAAAATAATAATAATAATAATAATAATAATAATAATAATAAAAATAAAAAATAAGCCCTCCTTAGTAATGACATTAATCCAGCCTTTCAATGCTTTCAACCCTTCGGCAAGCCCATGCGGCCCGGCCCGTACTTGGTCTCTGGACAGGGGCCTGAGCATTCATCCAGAGAGGGAGCTGGACCCGAGGGCCCAGCCCAAGCATGGCATAAGAGCCCGTCCCGCCCTCTGCTGGTCGAGTAGCGCTAATGCAAGTCACCCTCCCGCAGCCACCTCTGGGGAAGGCAGAAACAGGTGCCGGGACTTGACCTGAGGGGGGAAGGACAAGCCAGCAGGGGGCGCGCCGCCTACGAGAAGGCAGGGGCTGAAGGGTGCTCATGGATGCCGACGGACCATTCACATCAAGGAGCGTCTGTGCGTGACTGGGTGTTTACGTCCGCAGTCACGCACAGACAAGCACTCGCCGCACTCAGACCCTGCTCCGAAGGGCCCCACAGACACAGGGACGAGTCATGCCCTCCCTCGGTAGGGCTAAGCTGTTTGACTGCAGACAGATGGCATTCTCTCCCTAGGCCCCCACTCTGCACCCTGTTCAGAAGGGTACCCTCGCCCTGGCCCTCAGCTTCTTCAACTCCAGCTTCCCGTCTTCCTGAGAACTGACCCGTTTATGCAAATCAATTTCACCTGACTCAGCCTCAGTGTCCTCTTCCAGAGATGGGTTCATGTCGCCTGCAAGGTGTCCCTGCTCCCACCACACTGGAAGCCCTCAAGGTGCCATTGGCACCTGGGCCCGCCCAAGGGAGGGGCCAAACCCTAAGCTGCTTTTCTGTAGGGAGATGCCTCCAGGGATATGCCTCTAGGGGCGTGGGGGTGTAGTGTGGGGAGTTGGGGGGGGGGTGTCTGGAACATTTCACAGAAATGCAGTAAACACCAACACAAGCACACACACACACAACTGTGGTACATCTACCCAGTGGAAGACTACACTGCGGTAATAAAGTGGGAAGAAGAAGGAATTCTTGCCAGCATGGATGGAACTGGAGAGCATTATGCTAAGTGAAATTCGCCAGTCAGAGAAAATTGAATACCACATGATCTCACTCATTTGTGGAATACAGAGAACAACATAGACTGACGAACAGGGACAGATCCATACACATCTATACCCCCGCTCTCTGACGGGGCTGTTTGACTGCTGGTGGCCTCTGGCGTCCTGGGCTCAGAGCTAAGTAACGAAAGCATACACATTTTATTCACATCCACCTCAGCCTCTGCCTCCCATGACCTCCAAGGGCCGCTACGTCCGGTGGGTTTGCGTCTCCGGTCTCCCCCTCCCCCATCCCGCACACCCCCCCTCCCACTCCCCCTCCCCCCCCCCCATGCAAATGGGACGGATGTTTTCAAGGGTCCATTGCCGAGAGATAGAATCAATTGCAATGAATGAAGAGAAATGAGCACAGAAATAAGAAAAAAAAAATAATAACATAAAGTAAAATAAAACCCGCCAACACTCTTCACGGGTCCCGGGTCGGAGGAGCCTGCCCAAGAGGCGCCCGCCGGTCAAGCACCCCAGGCATAGCAGCCACTTTCAGGAGAACCTTTCCTTGAGATGCGCCACCTGCCCCACCCTAAGGTTGGGGTCTCCCAAACGGTGACGCTTCATTCCTGGGAGCGGCTGATTGGTGGGCCTCTCTGGCTCCTCCCACCCACCACCGCTCTGGGACTATATAAGAAGGGGCGGCAGCACCTGGCAGGGTCTATGGTTCACAGACCTTCTCAGCCCTGAAGAAGGCGCGTCTGAACTCTGTTGTCTCCGTCTGAACAGCTGTCTGCGTGTCATTTCTGCTTCCGCGAGGAGTCCGTCCACACCTTTGGGAATCCCAGGGCCTGGACCCCAACATCTGGGGCCCGCTCAGGAACAGCTCCGGCGCCCGCGCGCGCTGCAAGGGAAGGGCCGGCGTGCTTCCCGCACGGGCTCGATCTGAGGCCGATTCCGGCCCGCCATGGCCGACAAAGTCAACATGTCTCTGGACGACATCATTGGGCCGAACCGGAGCCAGCGGGGCGGCAGCGGCGGGGCTAGGGACCGAAGCCAGGACCGAGGCCGGGACCGAGGCTGGGACCGAGGCCGGGACCGAGGCCGGGACCGAGGCTGGGACCGAGGCCGGGACCGAGGCCGGGACCGAGGCTGGGACCGAGGCCGGGACCGAGGCCGGGCCGGCTCCCAGGGAGGCCGCAATGGCGGAGCGCAAACCACCGCTCCAGTGAGCCGGGGCGGCGGGCCGTTCCGGAACCGGGCGGCCCTCGACCGAGGCAGGAACCGGCCGGCGCCCTACAGCAGGCCGCTGAGACAGCTTCCCGACGAGTGGCAACACGACCGCTGCCGCAGGGGCTTGGGCAGGGGCGCCGGCCCGGTGACCGGGGGGAAGCTGCTTCTGTCCAACCTGGCCTTCGGAGTGTCCGACGAGGACGTCCAGCAGCTGTTTGCGGAGTTCGGGCCTCTGAAGAAGGCCGGGGTCCACTACGACCGCTCCGGCCGCAGCCTGGGAACAGGCCACGTGCACTTTGCGCGGAAGGCAGACGCCCTCGAAGCCATGAGACAGTACCACGGCGCCCCTTTGGATGGCCGTCCCCTCAACATCCAGCTCGTCACCTCACAGATACACACGCAGCGCAGCCCGGTACAGAGTGTCAACAGGGGCGGGGTGACTCCACACCGAGGATCTGGAGGCTTGGGCGGAGGCAGCCGGGCTACAGGCCGGGGCACCGGACGCAATTCACAGCAACAGATCTCTGCGGAGGAGTTGGACGCTCAGCTGGACGCTTACAACTCCATGAGGAGCACCAAAAGGTTGGACGCCCAGGTGAACACTGGCGGCGCGCTGAGGGGCACCAAAAAGTGGGACTCCCAGAAGGACGCTTACAACCCGATGGGGGGCACCGAGGAGTTGGACGCCCAGCTGGACGCTTCCGACGCCATGATGGACACCAGCTAAAGCACCACCCAGCCAGTGCGTGCGTGCTGGAGCTAGGCCTGGAAACCGTCTCGCGGTGCTTCCCGAGGGCGGGCTGGCGGGGACCTGTGGCCAATTGGGGAGTTGTTTCTTCTGTTTTCAAATAGGATTGGAAACTCATGCAAAGTTTTCTCTTTAACGTTTATTTTATTAAAATAAAATTCCGAAAAACACCTGTGCTGTACCTAGTCATTTTGGGGATCAATTCTACTGGTAGCTATTGTGGAGGAGCTGGCGTTTTCACCTTGGCCATAATAAACAGAAATGGGTCTATTCAAAACCAACCAACCAACCAACCAACCAACCAACCAACCAACCAACCAACAAACCAAACAAACAAAAAAACAAACAAAGAAACTACTTCCCTCAACAACAACAAAAATCATAAATACAAAACAAAACAAACAAACAAAAAAAAAAAAAACCTCCAAAAACAAAATACCTCCAAACAAAACAAAACAAAACAAAAAAAAAACTTCAAAAAAAAAAAAAAAAAGGAAAACAAACAAACAAAAAAACCTCCATAGAAAACACGCTGATGCAGCCTTTCAACGTTCTGACGCTTCGGCAAGCCCAGATGGCCAGGCCCGAACCTGGTCTCTGGGCGGGGGCCTGGCCATTCATCCACAGAGGGAGGGGGATGGGGGGTGGGGGTGGGGGAGGGGCGGTCGACCAGATGGCCTGGACCTGACACAGTCTTTGGCTGTGGATAACAGAGATTGGGTTGACTGGGGCCTGGGCCAAAGAGCTGGTCCCGCCCTCGGCTGGCCGAGAAGCGCCAAAGCAAGCCACCCTCCTGCAGCCGGAGCCAGGTGCCTGGACTTGACCGGAGCGGGGAAGGACGAGCAGGGGGCACGCTGTCTGCAAGAAGGCAGGGGCCGAAGGGTGGTCATGGATGCCGACCGACCATTCAGATCCAGAAGTGTCCGTGCGTGACTGCGGTTTTACACACACAGACGCACACGCGCACACGCACACGCACACGCAGAAGCACACCCACACCCACACCCACACCCACACACCTCCCCCCACTCCCGCCTGCACCCGCACCCGCACCAACAACACAAAGGTATTCATCCACCTTTGTGTAGTAAAAAGTATACTTGTGCAATGTTTTGTACTCGTATTATTCTGTGCTACGAAAACGGGGAAGTTAAAACGCGGGATTTGGGGCGGCCGGTAAAAGAGAGGGTAAAAGAGAGGGATTGACCTTTGCCCTTTCAAAATGGCGGCTGACTGGTTTGGCTCCGTGGACAGAGCATCGGCGTGCGGACTAAAGGGTCCCAGGTCCGATTCCAGCCGAGGGCATATACCTCGCTTGTGGGCACATGCCCAGCAGGAGGTCTGCAGGAGGCAGCTGATTGAGGTTTCTCCATCTTTGAGGTTTCTAATTCTCTATCCCCCTTCCTTCCACACGGTAAGAAGATCATTAGATAGATATTTAAAAGCAAAATGGCGGCTGCCAAGTCACCGGAGCCCAAATGGCGGGAAGTATGCCAGGGTCCCCCACATCACGGGACAGTGCATGAACACCAAGTTAGAGATCCACCTCATGCGCCGCATCCACCCGCCAGACGGCGAGATCTTCCGCAACTTCAAAGAGCTCTCCCCTGTGGTCCAGGAGACTGGCAAGCAGGTGATCCGGGAGCAGCAGCCGCGGCCGCAGCCGCAGCCGCAGCAAGAACACGGGACTGAGGAAAGCCAGGGCTATGGCTGGCGGAGCCCTGCCCAGCCCAGCGTCGGGGAGTCCAGGGCTGCAGCTTCGGAGGAGCAGCCCGTTCCGTTTCTTCTGGCTGTGGACGTGGGCTCGAGAGACCAGAATTACCCCCAGAGCCAGCAGGATGTGTTCCTATGTCCTGGAAACCGTTAGTGTGCACTTACCTACCTTCGTCTCCGCCAGGCGCCGCCCTGGGGTCTTCATCCTGTTCGATGAGAACCACTTCGGGTTCCTCTGGCTGTCGGCAAAACACTTCATCCTGTTTGGCAGAGTCCAGAACACCTTCCAGAATGGGGAGGCACCATCCCTGCAGGCCTTCCTGGGGATGCCCTGGAACATTCAGTCCGGGCCCCCTGGAAGGAGCAGCTTGCATGCACTTTGAAGACTGGATCTTCTGACTGGGTTTAAAAAACAAAACAAAACAAACAAACAAACAAACAGGCAAAAACCCTCCTCTTAAAATTAAAAACACACACACACACAACTTCTTAAAAGAAAAACAAAAAACAGCCCTGCCCACACACACACACACACACACACACACACACACACACACACAGGCTTGCACGCGCGGGAGCGCGAAATAAAATAATAATAATAATAATAATAATAATAATAATAAAAATAAAAAATAAGCCCTCCTTAGTAATGACATTAATCCAGCCTTTCAATGCTTTCAACCCTTCGGCAAGCCCATGCGGCCCGGCCCGTACTTGGTCTCTGGACAGGGGCCTGAGCATTCATCCAGAGAGGGAGCTGGACCCGAGGGCCCAGCCCAAGCATGGCATAAGAGCCCGTCCCGCCCTCTGCTGGTCGAGTAGCGCTAATGCAAGTCACCCTCCCGCAGCCACCTCTGGGGAAGGCAGAAACAGGTGCCGGGACTTGACCTGAGGGGGGAAGGACAAGCCAGCAGGGGGCGCGCCGCCTACGAGAAGGCAGGGGCTGAAGGGTGCTCATGGATGCCGACGGACCATTCACATCAAGGAGCGTCTGTGCGTGACTGGGTGTTTACGTCCGCAGTCACGCACAGACAAGCACTCGCCGCACTCAGACCCTGCTCCGAAGGGCCCCACAGACACAGGGACGAGTCATGCCCTCCCTCGGTAGGGCTAAGCTGTTTGACTGCAGACAGATGGCATTCTCTCCCTAGGCCCCCACTCTGCACCCTGTTCAGAAGGGTACCCTCGCCCTGGCCCTCAGCTTCTTCAACTCCAGCTTCCCGTCTTCCTGAGAACTGACCCGTTTATGCAAATCAATTTCACCTGACTCAGCCTCAGTGTCCTCTTCCAGAGATGGGTTCATGTCGCCTGCAAGGTGTCCCTGCTCCCACCACACTGGAAGCCCTCAAGGTGCCATTGGCACCTGGGCCCGCCCAAGGGAGGGGCCAAACCCTAAGCTGCTTTTCTGTAGGGAGATGCCTCCAGGGATATGCCTCTAGGGGCGTGGGGGTGTAGTGTGGGGAGTTGGGGGGGGGGTGTCTGGAACATTTCACAGAAATGCAGTAAACACCAACACAAGCACACACACACACAACTGTGGTACATCTACCCAGTGGAAGACTACACTGCGGTAATAAAGTGGGAAGAAGAAGGAATTCTTGCCAGCATGGATGGAACTGGAGAGCATTATGCTAAGTGAAATTCGCCAGTCAGAGAAAATTGAATACCACATGATCTCACTCATTTGTGGAATACAGAGAACAACATAGACTGACGAACAGGGACAGATCCATACACATCTATACCCCCGCTCTCTGACGGGGCTGTTTGACTGCTGGTGGCCTCTGGCGTCCTGGGCTCAGAGCTAAGTAACGAAAGCATACACATTTTATTCACATCCACCTCAGCCTCTGCCTCCCATGACCTCCAAGGGCCGCTACGTCCGGTGGGTTTGCGTCTCCGGTCTCCCCCTCCCCCATCCCGCACACCCCCCCTCCCACTCCCCCTCCCCCCCCCCATGCAAATGGGACGGATGTTTTCAAGGGTCCATTGCCGAGAGATAGAATCAATTGCAATGAATGAAGAGAAATGAGCACAGAAATAAGAAAAAAAAAATAATAACATAAAGTAAAATAAAACCCGCCAACACTCTTCACGGGTCCCGGGTCGGAGGAGCCTGCCCAAGAGGCGCCCGCCGGTCAAGCACCCCAGGCATAGCAGCCACTTTCAGGAGAACCTTTCCTTGAGATGCGCCACCTGCCCCACCCTAAGGTTGGGGTCTCCCAAACGGTGACGCTTCATTCCTGGGAGCGGCTGATTGGTGGGCCTCTCTGGCTCCTCCCACCCACCACCGCTCTGGGACTATATAAGAAGGGGCGGCAGCACCTGGCAGGGTCTATGGTTCACAGACCTTCTCAGCCCTGAAGAAGGCGCGTCTGAACTCTGTTGTCTCCGTCTGAACAGCTGTCTGCGTGTCATTTCTGCTTCCGCGAGGAGTCCGTCCACACCTTTGGGAATCCCAGGGCCTGGACCCCAACATCTGGGGCCCGCTCAGGAACAGCTCCGGCGCCCGCGCGCGCTGCAAGGGAAGGGCCGGCGTGCTTCCCGCACGGGCTCGATCTGAGGCCGATTCCGGCCCGCCATGGCCGACAAAGTCAACATGTCTCTGGACGACATCATTGGGCCGAACCGGAGCCAGCGGGGCGGCAGCGGCGGGGCTAGGGACCGAAGCCAGGACCGAGGCCGGGACCGAGGCTGGGACCGAGGCCGGGACCGAGGCCGGGACCGAGGCTGGGACCGAGGCCGGGACCGAGGCCGGGACCGAGGCTGGGACCGAGGCCGGGACCGAGGCCGGGCCGGCTCCCAGGGAGGCCGCAATGGCGGAGCGCAAACCACCGCTCCAGTGAGCCGGGGCGGCGGGCCGTTCCGGAACCGGGCGGCCCTCGACCGAGGCAGGAACCGGCCGGCGCCCTACAGCAGGCCGCTGAGACAGCTTCCCGACGAGTGGCAACACGACCGCTGCCGCAGGGGCTTGGGCAGGGGCGCCGGCCCGGTGACCGGGGGGAAGCTGCTTCTGTCCAACCTGGCCTTCGGAGTGTCCGACGAGGACGTCCAGCAGCTGTTTGCGGAGTTCGGGCCTCTGAAGAAGGCCGGGGTCCACTACGACCGCTCCGGCCGCAGCCTGGGAACAGGCCACGTGCACTTTGCGCGGAAGGCAGACGCCCTCGAAGCCATGAGACAGTACCACGGCGCCCCTTTGGATGGCCGTCCCCTCAACATCCAGCTCGTCACCTCACAGATACACACGCAGCGCAGCCCGGTACAGAGTGTCAACAGGGGCGGGGTGACTCCACACCGAGGATCTGGAGGCTTGGGCGGAGGCAGCCGGGCTACAGGCCGGGGCACCGGACGCAATTCACAGCAACAGATCTCTGCGGAGGAGTTGGACGCTCAGCTGGACGCTTACAACTCCATGAGGAGCACCAAAAGGTTGGACGCCCAGGTGAACACTGGCGGCGCGCTGAGGGGCACCAAAAAGTGGGACTCCCAGAAGGACGCTTACAACCCGATGGGGGGCACCGAGGAGTTGGACGCCCAGCTGGACGCTTCCGACGCCATGATGGACACCAGCTAAAGCACCACCCAGCCAGTGCGTGCGTGCTGGAGCTAGGCCTGGAAACCGTCTCGCGGTGCTTCCCGAGGGCGGGCTGGCGGGGACCTGTGGCCAATTGGGGAGTTGTTTCTTCTGTTTTCAAATAGGATTGGAAACTCATGCAAAGTTTTCTCTTTAACGTTTATTTTATTAAAATAAAATTCCGAAAAACACCTGTGCTGTACCTAGTCATTTTGGGGATCAATTCTACTGGTAGCTATTGTGGAGGAGCTGGCGTTTTCACCTTGGCCATAATAAACAGAAATGGGTCTATTCAAAACCAACCAACCAACCAACCAACCAACCAACCAACCAACCAACAAACCAAACAAACAAAAAAACAAACAAAGAAACTACTTCCCTCAACAACAACAAAAATCATAAATACAAAACAAAACAAACAAACAAAAAAAAAAAAAACCTCCAAAAACAAAATACCTCCAAACAAAACAAAACAAAACAAAAAAAAAACTTCAAAAAAAAAAAAAAAAAGGAAAACAAACAAACAAAAAAACCTCCATAGAAAACACGCTGATGCAGCCTTTCAACGTTCTGACGCTTCGGCAAGCCCAGATGGCCAGGCCCGAACCTGGTCTCTGGGCGGGGGCCTGGCCATTCATCCACAGAGGGAGGGGGATGGGGGGTGGGGGTGGGGGAGGGGCGGTCGACCAGATGGCCTGGACCTGACACAGTCTTTGGCTGTGGATAACAGAGATTGGGTTGACTGGGGCCTGGGCCAAAGAGCTGGTCCCGCCCTCGGCTGGCCGAGAAGCGCCAAAGCAAGCCACCCTCCTGCAGCCGGAGCCAGGTGCCTGGACTTGACCGGAGCGGGGAAGGACGAGCAGGGGGCACGCTGTCTGCAAGAAGGCAGGGGCCGAAGGGTGGTCATGGATGCCGACCGACCATTCAGATCCAGAAGTGTCCGTGCGTGACTGCGGTTTTACACACACAGACGCACACGCGCACACGCACACGCACACGCAGAAGCACACCCACACCCACACCCACACCCACACACCTCCCCCCACTCCCGCCTGCACCCGCACCCGCACCAACAACACAAAGGTATTCATCCACCTTTGTGTAGTAAAAAGTATACTTGTGCAATGTTTTGTACTCGTATTATTCTGTGCTACGAAAACGGGGAAGTTAAAACGCGGGATTTGGGGCGGCCGGTAAAAGAGAGGGTAAAAGAGAGGGATTGACCTTTGCCCTTTCAAAATGGCGGCTGACTGGTTTGGCTCCGTGGACAGAGCATCGGCGTGCGGACTAAAGGGTCCCAGGTCCGATTCCAGCCGAGGGCATATACCTCGCTTGTGGGCACATGCCCAGCAGGAGGTCTGCAGGAGGCAGCTGATTGAGGTTTCTCCATCTTTGAGGTTTCTAATTCTCTATCCCCCTTCCTTCCACACGGTAAGAAGATCATTAGATAGATATTTAAAAGCAAAATGGCGGCTGCCAAGTCACCGGAGCCCAAATGGCGGGAAGTATGCCAGGGTCCCCCACATCACGGGACAGTGCATGAACACCAAGTTAGAGATCCACCTCATGCGCCGCATCCACCCGCCAGACGGCGAGATCTTCCGCAACTTCAAAGAGCTCTCCCCTGTGGTCCAGGAGACTGGCAAGCAGGTGATCCGGGAGCAGCAGCCGCGGCCGCAGCCGCAGCAAGAACACGGGACTGAGGAAAGCCAGGGCTATGGCTGGCGGAGCCCTGCCCAGCCCAGCGTCGGGGAGTCCAGGGCTGCAGCTTCGGAGGAGCAGCCCGTTCCGTTTCTTCTGGCTGTGGACGTGGGCTCGAGAGACCAGAATTACCCCCAGAGCCAGCAGGATGTGTTCCTATGTCCTGGAAACCGTTAGTGTGCACTTACCTACCTTCGTCTCCGCCAGGCGCCGCCCTGGGGTCTTCATCCTGTTCGATGAGAACCACTTCGGGTTCCTCTGGCTGTCGGCAAAACACTTCATCCTGTTTGGCAGAGTCCAGAACACCTTCCAGAATGGGGAGGCACCATCCCTGCAGGCCTTCCTGGGGATGCCCTGGAACATTCAGTCCGGGCCCCCTGGAAGGAGCAGCTTGCATGCACTTTGAAGACTGGATCTTCTGACTGGGTTTAAAAAACAAAACAAAACAAACAAACAAACAAACAGGCAAAAACCCTCCTCTTAAAATTAAAAACACACACACACACAACTTCTTAAAAGAAAAACAAAAAACAGCCCTGCCACACACACACACACACACACACACACACACACACACACACAGGCTTGCACGCGCGGGAGCGCGAAATAAAATAATAATAATAATAATAATAATAATAATAATAAAAATAAAAAATAAGCCCTCCTTAGTAATGACATTAATCCAGCCTTTCAATGCTTTCAACCCTTCGGCAAGCCCATGCGGCCCGGCCCGTACTTGGTCTCTGGACAGGGGCCTGAGCATTCATCCAGAGAGGGAGCTGGACCCGAGGGCCCAGCCCAAGCATGGCATAAGAGCCCGTCCCGCCCTCTGCTGGTCGAGTAGCGCTAATGCAAGTCACCCTCCCGCAGCCACCTCTGGGGAAGGCAGAAACAGGTGCCGGGACTTGACCTGAGGGGGGAAGGACAAGCCAGCAGGGGGCGCGCCGCCTACGAGAAGGCAGGGGCTGAAGGGTGCTCATGGATGCCGACGGACCATTCACATCAAGGAGCGTCTGTGCGTGACTGGGTGTTTACGTCCGCAGTCACGCACAGACAAGCACTCGCCGCACTCAGACCCTGCTCCGAAGGGCCCCACAGACACAGGGACGAGTCATGCCCTCCCTCGGTAGGGCTAAGCTGTTTGACTGCAGACAGATGGCATTCTCTCCCTAGGCCCCCACTCTGCACCCTGTTCAGAAGGGTACCCTCGCCCTGGCCCTCAGCTTCTTCAACTCCAGCTTCCCGTCTTCCTGAGAACTGACCCGTTTATGCAAATCAATTTCACCTGACTCAGCCTCAGTGTCCTCTTCCAGAGATGGGTTCATGTCGCCTGCAAGGTGTCCCTGCTCCCACCACACTGGAAGCCCTCAAGGTGCCATTGGCACCTGGGCCCGCCCAAGGGAGGGGCCAAACCCTAAGCTGCTTTTCTGTAGGGAGATGCCTCCAGGGATATGCCTCTAGGGGCGTGGGGGTGTAGTGTGGGGAGTGGGGGGGGTGTGTGTGTCTGGAACATTTCACAGAAATGCAGTAAACACCAACACGAACACACACACACACACACAACTGTGGTACATCTACCCAGTGGAAGACTACACTGCGGTAATAAAGTGGGAAGAAGATTGCCAGCATGGATGGAACTGGAGAGCATTATGCTAAGTGAAATTCGCCAGTCAGAGAAAATTGAATACCACATGATCTCACTCATTTGTGGAATACAGAGAACAACATAGACTGACGAACAGGGACAGATCCATACACATCTATACCCCCGCTCTCTGACGGGGCTGTTTGACTGCTGGTGGCCTCTGGCGTCCTGGGCTCAGAGCTAAGTAACGAAAGCATACACATTTTATTCACATCCACCTCAGCCTCTGCCTCCCATGACCTCCAAGGGCCGCTACGTCCGGTGGGTTTGCGTCTCCGGTCTCCCCCTCCCCCATCCCGCACACCCCCCCTCCCACTCCCCCTCCCCCCCCCCCATGCAAATGGGACGGATGTTTTCAAGGGTCCATTGCCGAGAGATAGAATCAATTGCAATGAATGAAGAGAAATGAGCACAGAAATAAGAAAAAAAAAATAATAACATAAAGTAAAATAAAACCCGCCAACACTCTTCACGGGTCCCGGGTCGGAGGAGCCTGCCCAAGAGGCGCCCGCCGGTCAAGCACCCCAGGCATAGCAGCCACTTTCAGGAGAACCTTTCCTTGAGATGCGCCACCTGCCCCACCCTAAGGTTGGGGTCTCCCAAACGGTGACGCTTCATTCCTGGGAGCGGCTGATTGGTGGGCCTCTCTGGCTCCTCCCACCCACCACCGCTCTGGGACTATATAAGAAGGGGCGGCAGCACCTGGCAGGGTCTATGGTTCACAGACCTTCTCAGCCCTGAAGAAGGCGCGTCTGAACTCTGTTGTCTCCGTCTGAACAGCTGTCTGCGTGTCATTTCTGCTTCCGCGAGGAGTCCGTCCACACCTTTGGGAATCCCAGGGCCTGGACCCCAACATCTGGGGCCCGCTCAGGAACAGCTCCGGCGCCCGCGCGCGCTGCAAGGGAAGGGCCGGCGTGCTTCCCGCACGGGCTCGATCTGAGGCCGATTCCGGCCCGCCATGGCCGACAAAGTCAACATGTCTCTGGACGACATCATTGGGCCGAACCGGAGCCAGCGGGGCGGCAGCGGCGGGGCTAGGGACCGAAGCCAGGACCGAGGCCGGGACCGAGGCTGGGACCGAGGCCGGGACCGAGGCCGGGACCGAGGCTGGGACCGAGGCCGGGACCGAGGCCGGGACCGAGGCTGGGACCGAGGCCGGGACCGAGGCCGGGCCGGCTCCCAGGGAGGCCGCAATGGCGGAGCGCAAACCACCGCTCCAGTGAGCCGGGGCGGCGGGCCGTTCCGGAACCGGGCGGCCCTCGACCGAGGCAGGAACCGGCCGGCGCCCTACAGCAGGCCGCTGAGACAGCTTCCCGACGAGTGGCAACACGACCGCTGCCGCAGGGGCTTGGGCAGGGGCGCCGGCCCGGTGACCGGGGGGAAGCTGCTTCTGTCCAACCTGGCCTTCGGAGTGTCCGACGAGGACGTCCAGCAGCTGTTTGCGGAGTTCGGGCCTCTGAAGAAGGCCGGGGTCCACTACGACCGCTCCGGCCGCAGCCTGGGAACAGGCCACGTGCACTTTGCGCGGAAGGCAGACGCCCTCGAAGCCATGAGACAGTACCACGGCGCCCCTTTGGATGGCCGTCCCCTCAACATCCAGCTCGTCACCTCACAGATACACACGCAGCGCAGCCCGGTACAGAGTGTCAACAGGGGCGGGGTGACTCCACACCGAGGATCTGGAGGCTTGGGCGGAGGCAGCCGGGCTACAGGCCGGGGCACCGGACGCAATTCACAGCAACAGATCTCTGCGGAGGAGTTGGACGCTCAGCTGGACGCTTACAACTCCATGAGGAGCACCAAAAGGTTGGACGCCCAGGTGAACACTGGCGGCGCGCTGAGGGGCACCAAAAAGTGGGACTCCCAGAAGGACGCTTACAACCCGATGGGGGGCACCGAGGAGTTGGACGCCCAGCTGGACGCTTCCGACGCCATGATGGACACCAGCTAAAGCACCACCCAGCCAGTGCGTGCGTGCTGGAGCTAGGCCTGGAAACCGTCTCGCGGTGCTTCCCGAGGGCGGGCTGGCGGGGACCTGTGGCCAATTGGGGAGTTGTTTCTTCTGTTTTCAAATAGGATTGGAAACTCATGCAAAGTTTTCTCTTTAACGTTTATTTTATTAAAATAAAATTCCGAAAAACACCTGTGCTGTACCTAGTCATTTTGGGGATCAATTCTACTGGTAGCTATTGTGGAGGAGCTGGCGTTTTCACCTTGGCCATAATAAACAGAAATGGGTCTATTCAAAACCAACCAACCAACCAACCAACCAACCAACCAACCAACCAACAAACCAAACAAACAAAAAAACAAACAAAGAAACTACTTCCCTCAACAACAAAAATCATAAATACAAAACAAAACAAACAAAAAAAAAAAAAAAACCTCCAAAAACAAAATACCTCCAAACAAAACAAAACAAAACAAAAAAAAAACTTCAAAAAAAAAAAAAAAAAGTAAAACAAACAAACAAAAAAACCTCCATAGAAAACACGCTGATGCAGCCTTTCAACGTTCTGACGCTTCGGCAAGCCCAGATGGCCAGGCCCGAACCTGGTCTCTGGGCGGGGGCCTGGCCATTCATCCACAGAGGGAGGGGGATGGGGGGTGGGGGTGGGGGAGGGGCGGTCGACCAGATGGCCTGGACCTGACACAGTCTTTGGCTGTGGATAACAGAGATTGGGTTGACTGGGGCCTGGGCCAAAGAGCTGGTCCCGCCCTCGGCTGGCCGAGAAGCGCCAAAGCAAGCCACCCTCCTGCAGCCGGAGCCAGGTGCCTGGACTTGACCGGAGCGGGGAAGGACGAGCAGGGGGCACGCTGTCTGCAAGAAGGCAGGGGCCGAAGGGTGGTCATGGATGCCGACCGACCATTCAGATCCAGAAGTGTCCGTGCGTGACTGCGGTTTTACACACACAGACGCACACGCGCACACGCACACGCACACGCAGAAGCACACCCACACCCACACCCACACCCACACACCTCCCCCCACTCCCGCCTGCACCCGCACCCGCACCAACAACACAAAGGTATTCATCCACCTTTGTGTAGTAAAAAGTATACTTGTGCAATGTTTTGTACTCGTATTATTCTGTGCTACGAAAACGGGGAAGTTAAAACGCGGGATTTGGGGCGGCCGGTAAAAGAGAGGGTAAAAGAGAGGGATTGACCTTTGCCCTTTCAAAATGGCGGCTGACTGGTTTGGCTCCGTGGACAGAGCATCGGCGTGCGGACTAAAGGGTCCCAGGTCCGATTCCAGCCGAGGGCATATACCTCGCTTGTGGGCACATGCCCAGCAGGAGGTCTGCAGGAGGCAGCTGATTGAGGTTTCTCCATCTTTGAGGTTTCTAATTCTCTATCCCCCTTCCTTCCACACGGTAAGAAGATCATTAGATAGATATTTAAAAGCAAAATGGCGGCTGCCAAGTCACCGGAGCCCAAATGGCGGGAAGTATGCCAGGGTCCCCCACATCACGGGACAGTGCATGAACACCAAGTTAGAGATCCACCTCATGCGCCGCATCCACCCGCCAGACGGCGAGATCTTCCGCAACTTCAAAGAGCTCTCCCCTGTGGTCCAGGAGACTGGCAAGCAGGTGATCCGGGAGCAGCAGCCGCGGCCGCAGCCGCAGCAAGAACACGGGACTGAGGAAAGCCAGGGCTATGGCTGGCGGAGCCCTGCCCAGCCCAGCGTCGGGGAGTCCAGGGCTGCAGCTTCGGAGGAGCAGCCCGTTCCGTTTCTTCTGGCTGTGGACGTGGGCTCGAGAGACCAGAATTACCCCCAGAGCCAGCAGGATGTGTTCCTATGTCCTGGAAACCGTTAGTGTGCACTTACCTACCTTCGTCTCCGCCAGGCGCCGCCCTGGGGTCTTCATCCTGTTCGATGAGAACCACTTCGGGTTCCTCTGGCTGTCGGCAAAACACTTCATCCTGTTTGGCAGAGTCCAGAACACCTTCCAGAATGGGGAGGCACCATCCCTGCAGGCCTTCCTGGGGATGCCCTGGAACATTCAGTCCGGGCCCCCTGGAAGGAGCAGCTTGCATGCACTTTGAAGACTGGATCTTCTGACTGGGTTTAAAAAACAAAACAAAACAAACAAACAAACAAACAGGCAAAAACCCTCCTCTTAAAATTAAAAACACACACACACACAACTTCTTAAAAGAAAAACAAAAAACAGCCCTGCCCACACACACACACACACACACACACACACACACACACACACACAGGCTTGCACGCGCGGGAGCGCGAAATAAAATAATAATAATAATAATAATAATAATAATAATAATAATAATAAAAATAAAAAATAAGCCCTCCTTAGTAATGACATTAATCCAGCCTTTCAATGCTTTCAACCCTTCGGCAAGCCCATGCGGCCCGGCCCGTACTTGGTCTCTGGACAGGGGCCTGAGCATTCATCCAGAGAGGGAGCTGGACCCGAGGGCCCAGCCCAAGCATGGCATAAGAGCCCGTCCCGCCCTCTGCTGGTCGAGTAGCGCTAATGCAAGTCACCCTCCCGCAGCCACCTCTGGGGAAGGCAGAAACAGGTGCCGGGACTTGACCTGAGGGGGGAAGGACAAGCCAGCAGGGGGCGCGCCGCCTACGAGAAGGCAGGGGCTGAAGGGTGCTCATGGATGCCGACGGACCATTCACATCAAGGAGCGTCTGTGCGTGACTGGGTGTTTACGTCCGCAGTCACGCACAGACAAGCACTCGCCGCACTCAGACCCTGCTCCGAAGGGCCCCACAGACACAGGGACGAGTCATGCCCTCCCTCGGTAGGGCTAAGCTGTTTGACTGCAGACAGATGGCATTCTCTCCCTAGGCCCCCACTCTGCACCCTGTTCAGAAGGGTACCCTCGCCCTGGCCCTCAGCTTCTTCAACTCCAGCTTCCCGTCTTCCTGAGAACTGACCCGTTTATGCAAATCAATTTCACCTGACTCAGCCTCAGTGTCCTCTTCCAGAGATGGGTTCATGTCGCCTGCAAGGTGTCCCTGCTCCCACCACACTGGAAGCCCTCAAGGTGCCATTGGCACCTGGGCCCGCCCAAGGGAGGGGCCAAACCCTAAGCTGCTTTTCTGTAGGGAGATGCCTCCAGGGATATGCCTCTAGGGGCGTGGGGGTGTAGTGTGGGGAGTGGGGGGGGGTGTGTGTGTCTGGAACATTTCACAGAAATGCAGTAAACACCAACACGAACACACACACACACACACACACACACACACACACACACACACACACAAAACTGTGGTACATCTACCCAGTGGAAGACTACACTGCGGTAATAAAGTGGGAAGAAGAAGGAATTCTTGCCAGCATGGATGGAACTGGAGAGCATTATGCTAAGTGAAATTCGCCAGTCAGAGAAAATTGAATACCACATGATCTCACTCATTTGTGGAATACAGAGAACAACATAGACTGACGAACAGGGACAGATCCATACACATCTATACCCCCGCTCTCTGACGGGGCTGTTTGACTGCTGGTGGCCTCTGGCGTCCTGGGCTCAGAGCTAAGTAACGAAAGCATACACATTTTATTCACATCCACCTCAGCCTCTGCCTCCCATGACCTCCAAGGGCCGCTACGTCCGGTGGGTTTGCGTCTCCGGTCTCCCCCTCCCCCATCCCGCACACCCCCCCTCCCACTCCCCCTCCCCCCCCCCATGCAAATGGGACGGATGTTTTCAAGGGTCCATTGCCGAGAGATAGAATCAATTGCAATGAATGAAGAGAAATGAGCACAGAAATAAGAAAAAAAAAATAATAACATAAAGTAAAATAAAACCCGCCAACACTCTTCACGGGTCCCGGGTCGGAGGAGCCTGCCCAAGAGGCGCCCGCCGGTCAAGCACCCCAGGCATAGCAGCCACTTTCAGGAGAACCTTTCCTTGAGATGCGCCACCTGCCCCACCCTAAGGTTGGGGTCTCCCAAACGGTGACGCTTCATTCCTGGGAGCGGCTGATTGGTGGGCCTCTCTGGCTCCTCCCACCCACCACCGCTCTGGGACTATATAAGAAGGGGCGGCAGCACCTGGCAGGGTCTATGGTTCACAGACCTTCTCAGCCCTGAAGAAGGCGCGTCTGAACTCTGTTGTCTCCGTCTGAACAGCTGTCTGCGTGTCATTTCTGCTTCCGCGAGGAGTCCGTCCACACCTTTGGGAATCCCAGGGCCTGGACCCCAACATCTGGGGCCCGCTCAGGAACAGCTCCGGCGCCCGCGCGCGCTGCAAGGGAAGGGCCGGCGTGCTTCCCGCACGGGCTCGATCTGAGGCCGATTCCGGCCCGCCATGGCCGACAAAGTCAACATGTCTCTGGACGACATCATTGGGCCGAACCGGAGCCAGCGGGGCGGCAGCGGCGGGGCTAGGGACCGAAGCCAGGACCGAGGCCGGGACCGAGGCTGGGACCGAGGCCGGGACCGAGGCCGGGACCGAGGCTGGGACCGAGGCCGGGACCGAGGCCGGGACCGAGGCTGGGACCGAGGCCGGGACCGAGGCCGGGCCGGCTCCCAGGGAGGCCGCAATGGCGGAGCGCAAACCACCGCTCCAGTGAGCCGGGGCGGCGGGCCGTTCCGGAACCGGGCGGCCCTCGACCGAGGCAGGAACCGGCCGGCGCCCTACAGCAGGCCGCTGAGACAGCTTCCCGACGAGTGGCAACACGACCGCTGCCGCAGGGGCTTGGGCAGGGGCGCCGGCCCGGTGACCGGGGGGAAGCTGCTTCTGTCCAACCTGGCCTTCGGAGTGTCCGACGAGGACGTCCAGCAGCTGTTTGCGGAGTTCGGGCCTCTGAAGAAGGCCGGGGTCCACTACGACCGCTCCGGCCGCAGCCTGGGAACAGGCCACGTGCACTTTGCGCGGAAGGCAGACGCCCTCGAAGCCATGAGACAGTACCACGGCGCCCCTTTGGATGGCCGTCCCCTCAACATCCAGCTCGTCACCTCACAGATACACACGCAGCGCAGCCCGGTACAGAGTGTCAACAGGGGCGGGGTGACTCCACACCGAGGATCTGGAGGCTTGGGCGGAGGCAGCCGGGCTACAGGCCGGGGCACCGGACGCAATTCACAGCAACAGATCTCTGCGGAGGAGTTGGACGCTCAGCTGGACGCTTACAACTCCATGAGGAGCACCAAAAGGTTGGACGCCCAGGTGAACACTGGCGGCGCGCTGAGGGGCACCAAAAAGTGGGACTCCCAGAAGGACGCTTACAACCCGATGGGGGGCACCGAGGAGTTGGACGCCCAGCTGGACGCTTCCGACGCCATGATGGACACCAGCTAAAGCACCACCCAGCCAGTGCGTGCGTGCTGGAGCTAGGCCTGGAAACCGTCTCGCGGTGCTTCCCGAGGGCGGGCTGGCGGGGACCTGTGGCCAATTGGGGAGTTGTTTCTTCTGTTTTCAAATAGGATTGGAAACTCATGCAAAGTTTTCTCTTTAACGTTTATTTTATTAAAATAAAATTCCGAAAAACACCTGTGCTGTACCTAGTCATTTTGGGGATCAATTCTACTGGTAGCTATTGTGGAGGAGCTGGCGTTTTCACCTTGGCCATAATAAACAGAAATGGGTCTATTCAAAACCAACCAACCAACCAACCAACCAACCAACCAACCAACAAACCAAACAAACAAAAAAACAAACAAAGAAACTACTTCCCTCAACAACAACAAAAATCATAAATACAAAACAAAACAAAACAAAACAAAAAAAAAAAACTCCAAAAACAAAATACCTCCAAACAAAACAAAACAAAACAAAAAAAAAACTTCAAAAAAAAAAAAAAAAACTTCAAAAAAAAAAAAAAAAAGGAAAACAAACAAACAAAAAAACCTCCATAGAAAACACGCTGATGCAGCCTTTCAACGTTCTGACGCTTCGGCAAGCCCAGATGGCCAGGCCCGAACCTGGTCTCTGGGCGGGGGCCTGGCCATTCATCCACAGAGGGAGGGGGATGGGGGGTGGGGGTGGGGGAGGGGCGGTCGACCAGATGGCCTGGACCTGACACAGTCTTTGGCTGTGGATAACAGAGATTGGGTTGACTGGGGCCTGGGCCAAAGAGCTGGTCCCGCCCTCGGCTGGCCGAGAAGCGCCAAAGCAAGCCACCCTCCTGCAGCCGGAGCCAGGTGCCTGGACTTGACCGGAGCGGGGAAGGACGAGCAGGGGGCACGCTGTCTGCAAGAAGGCAGGGGCCGAAGGGTGGTCATGGATGCCGACCGACCATTCAGATCCAGAAGTGTCCGTGCGTGACTGCGGTTTTACACACACAGACGCACACGCGCACACGCACACGCACACGCAGAAGCACACCCACACCCACACCCACACCCACACACCTCCCCCCACTCCCGCCTGCACCCGCACCCGCACCAACAACACAAAGGTATTCATCCACCTTTGTGTAGTAAAAAGTATACTTGTGCAATGTTTTGTACTCGTATTATTCTGTGCTACGAAAACGGGGAAGTTAAAACGCGGGATTTGGGGCGGCCGGTAAAAGAGAGGGTAAAAGAGAGGGATTGACCTTTGCCCTTTCAAAATGGCGGCTGACTGGTTTGGCTCCGTGGACAGAGCATCGGCGTGCGGACTAAAGGGTCCCAGGTCCGATTCCAGCCGAGGGCATATACCTCGCTTGTGGGCACATGCCCAGCAGGAGGTCTGCAGGAGGCAGCTGATTGAGGTTTCTCCATCTTTGAGGTTTCTAATTCTCTATCCCCCTTCCTTCCACACGGTAAGAAGATCATTAGATAGATATTTAAAAGCAAAATGGCGGCTGCCAAGTCACCGGAGCCCAAATGGCGGGAAGTATGCCAGGGTCCCCCACATCACGGGACAGTGCATGAACACCAAGTTAGAGATCCACCTCATGCGCCGCATCCACCCGCCAGACGGCGAGATCTTCCGCAACTTCAAAGAGCTCTCCCCTGTGGTCCAGGAGACTGGCAAGCAGGTGATCCGGGAGCAGCAGCCGCGGCCGCAGCCGCAGCCGCAGCAAGAACACGGGACTGAGGAAAGCCAGGGCTATGGCTGGCGGAGCCCTGCCCAGCCCAGCGTCGGGGAGTCCAGGGCTGCAGCTTCGGAGGAGCAGCCCGTTCCGTTTCTTCTGGCTGTGGACGTGGGCTCGAGAGACCAGAATTACCCCCAGAGCCAGCAGGATGTGTTCCTATGTCCTGGAAACCGTTAGTGTGCACTTACCTACCTTCGTCTCCGCCAGGCGCCGCCCTGGGGTCTTCATCCTGTTCGATGAGAACCACTTCGGGTTCCTCTGGCTGTCGGCAAAACACTTCATCCTGTTTGGCAGAGTCCAGAACACCTTCCAGAATGGGGAGGCACCATCCCTGCAGGCCTTCCTGGGGATGCCCTGGAACATTCAGTCCGGGCCCCCTGGAAGGAGCAGCTTGCATGCACTTTGAAGACTGGATCTTCTGACTGGGTTTAAAAAACAAAACAAAACAAACAAACAAACAAACAGGCAAAAACCCTCCTCTTAAAATTAAAAACACACACACACACAACTTCTTAAAAGAAAAACAAAAAACAGCCCTGCCCACACACACACACACACACACACACACACACACACACACACACACAGGCTTGCACGCGCGGGAGCGCGAAATAAAATAATAATAATAATAATAATAATAATAATAATAAAAATAAAAAATAAGCCCTCCTTAGTAATGACATTAATCCAGCCTTTCAATGCTTTCAACCCTTCGGCAAGCCCATGCGGCCCGGCCCGTACTTGGTCTCTGGACAGGGGCCTGAGCATTCATCCAGAGAGGGAGCTGGACCCGAGGGCCCAGCCCAAGCATGGCATAAGAGCCCGTCCCGCCCTCTGCTGGTCGAGTAGCGCTAATGCAAGTCACCCTCCCGCAGCCACCTCTGGGGAAGGCAGAAACAGGTGCCGGGACTTGACCTGAGGGGGGAAGGACAAGCCAGCAGGGGGCGCGCCGCCTACGAGAAGGCAGGGGCTGAAGGGTGCTCATGGATGCCGACGGACCATTCACATCAAGGAGCGTCTGTGCGTGACTGGGTGTTTACGTCCGCAGTCACGCACAGACAAGCACTCGCCGCACTCAGACCCTGCTCCGAAGGGCCCCACAGACACAGGGACGAGTCATGCCCTCCCTCGGTAGGGCTAAGCTGTTTGACTGCAGACAGATGGCATTCTCTCCCTAGGCCCCCACTCTGCACCCTGTTCAGAAGGGTACCCTCGCCCTGGCCCTCAGCTTCTTCAACTCCAGCTTCCCGTCTTCCTGAGAACTGACCCGTTTATGCAAATCAATTTCACCTGACTCAGCCTCAGTGTCCTCTTCCAGAGATGGGTTCATGTCGCCTGCAAGGTGTCCCTGCTCCCACCACACTGGAAGCCCTCAAGGTGCCATTGGCACCTGGGCCCGCCCAAGGGAGGGGCCAAACCCTAAGCTGCTTTTCTGTAGGGAGATGCCTCCAGGGATATGCCTCTAGGGGCGTGGGGGTGTAGTGTGGGGAGTGGGGGGGGTGTGTGTGTCTGGAACATTTCACAGAAATGCAGTAAACACCAACACGAACACACACACACACACACACACACACACACACACACACACACACAACTGTGGTACATCTACCCAGTGGAAGACTACACTGCGGTAATAAAGTGGGAAGAAGAAGGAATTCTTGCCAGCATGGATGGAACTGGAGAGCATTATGCTAAGTGAAATTCGCCAGTCAGAGAAAATTGAATACCACATGATCTCACTCATTTGTGGAATACAGAGAACAACATAGACTGACGAACAGGGACAGATCCATACACATCTATACCCCCGCTCTCTGACGGGGCTGTTTGACTGCTGGTGGCCTCTGGCGTCCTGGGCTCAGAGCTAAGTAACGAAAGCATACACATTTTATTCACATCCACCTCAGCCTCTGCCTCCCATGACCTCCAAGGGCCGCTACGTCCGGTGGGTTTGCGTCTCCGGTCTCCCCCTCCCCCATCCCGCACACCCCCCCTCCCACTCCCCCTCCCCCCCCCCATGCAAATGGGACGGATGTTTTCAAGGGTCCATTGCCGAGAGATAGAATCAATTGCAATGAATGAAGAGAAATGAGCACAGAAATAAGAAAAAAAAAATAATAACATAAAGTAAAATAAAACCCGCCAACACTCTTCACGGGTCCCGGGTCGGAGGAGCCTGCCCAAGAGGCGCCCGCCGGTCAAGCACCCCAGGCATAGCAGCCACTTTCAGGAGAACCTTTCCTTGAGATGCGCCACCTGCCCCACCCTAAGGTTGGGGTCTCCCAAACGGTGACGCTTCATTCCTGGGAGCGGCTGATTGGTGGGCCTCTCTGGCTCCTCCCACCCACCACCGCTCTGGGACTATATAAGAAGGGGCGGCAGCACCTGGCAGGGTCTATGGTTCACAGACCTTCTCAGCCCTGAAGAAGGCGCGTCTGAACTCTGTTGTCTCCGTCTGAACAGCTGTCTGCGTGTCATTTCTGCTTCCGCGAGGAGTCCGTCCACACCTTTGGGAATCCCAGGGCCTGGACCCCAACATCTGGGGCCCGCTCAGGAACAGCTCCGGCGCCCGCGCGCGCTGCAAGGGAAGGGCCGGCGTGCTTCCCGCACGGGCTCGATCTGAGGCCGATTCCGGCCCGCCATGGCCGACAAAGTCAACATGTCTCTGGACGACATCATTGGGCCGAACCGGAGCCAGCGGGGCGGCAGCGGCGGGGCTAGGGACCGAAGCCAGGACCGAGGCCGGGACCGAGGCTGGGACCGAGGCCGGGACCGAGGCCGGGACCGAGGCTGGGACCGAGGCCGGGACCGAGGCCGGGACCGAGGCTGGGACCGAGGCCGGGACCGAGGCCGGGCCGGCTCCCAGGGAGGCCGCAATGGCGGAGCGCAAACCACCGCTCCAGTGAGCCGGGGCGGCGGGCCGTTCCGGAACCGGGCGGCCCTCGACCGAGGCAGGAACCGGCCGGCGCCCTACAGCAGGCCGCTGAGACAGCTTCCCGACGAGTGGCAACACGACCGCTGCCGCAGGGGCTTGGGCAGGGGCGCCGGCCCGGTGACCGGGGGGAAGCTGCTTCTGTCCAACCTGGCCTTCGGAGTGTCCGACGAGGACGTCCAGCAGCTGTTTGCGGAGTTCGGGCCTCTGAAGAAGGCCGGGGTCCACTACGACCGCTCCGGCCGCAGCCTGGGAACAGGCCACGTGCACTTTGCGCGGAAGGCAGACGCCCTCGAAGCCATGAGACAGTACCACGGCGCCCCTTTGGATGGCCGTCCCCTCAACATCCAGCTCGTCACCTCACAGATACACACGCAGCGCAGCCCGGTACAGAGTGTCAACAGGGGCGGGGTGACTCCACACCGAGGATCTGGAGGCTTGGGCGGAGGCAGCCGGGCTACAGGCCGGGGCACCGGACGCAATTCACAGCAACAGATCTCTGCGGAGGAGTTGGACGCTCAGCTGGACGCTTACAACTCCATGAGGAGCACCAAAAGGTTGGACGCCCAGGTGAACACTGGCGGCGCGCTGAGGGGCACCAAAAAGTGGGACTCCCAGAAGGACGCTTACAACCCGATGGGGGGCACCGAGGAGTTGGACGCCCAGCTGGACGCTTCCGACGCCATGATGGACACCAGCTAAAGCACCACCCAGCCAGTGCGTGCGTGCTGGAGCTAGGCCTGGAAACCGTCTCGCGGTGCTTCCCGAGGGCGGGCTGGCGGGGACCTGTGGCCAATTGGGGAGTTGTTTCTTCTGTTTTCAAATAGGATTGGAAACTCATGCAAAGTTTTCTCTTTAACGTTTATTTTATTAAAATAAAATTCCGAAAAACACCTGTGCTGTACCTAGTCATTTTGGGGATCAATTCTACTGGTAGCTATTGTGGAGGAGCTGGCGTTTTCACCTTGGCCATAATAAACAGAAATGGGTCTATTCAAAACCAACCAACCAACCAACCAACCAACCAACCAACCAACCAACAAACCAAACAAACAAAAAAACAAACAAAGAAACTACTTCCCTCAACAACAACAAAAATCATAAATACAAAACAAAACAAACAAACAAAAAAAAAAAAAACCTCCAAAAACAAAATACCTCCAAACAAAACAAAACAAAACAAAAAAAAAACTTCAAAAAAAAAAAAAAAAAGGAAAACAAACAAACAAAAAAACCTCCATAGAAAACACGCTGATGCAGCCTTTCAACGTTCTGACGCTTCGGCAAGCCCAGATGGCCAGGCCCGAACCTGGTCTCTGGGCGGGGGCCTGGCCATTCATCCACAGAGGGAGGGGGATGGGGGGTGGGGGTGGGGGAGGGGCGGTCGACCAGATGGCCTGGACCTGACACAGTCTTTGGCTGTGGATAACAGAGATTGGGTTGACTGGGGCCTGGGCCAAAGAGCTGGTCCCGCCCTCGGCTGGCCGAGAAGCGCCAAAGCAAGCCACCCTCCTGCAGCCGGAGCCAGGTGCCTGGACTTGACCGGAGCGGGGAAGGACGAGCAGGGGGCACGCTGTCTGCAAGAAGGCAGGGGCCGAAGGGTGGTCATGGATGCCGACCGACCATTCAGATCCAGAAGTGTCCGTGCGTGACTGCGGTTTTACACACACAGACGCACACGCGCACACGCACACGCACACGCAGAAGCACACCCACACCCACACCCACACCCACACACCTCCCCCCACTCCCGCCTGCACCCGCACCCGCACCAACAACACAAAGGTATTCATCCACCTTTGTGTAGTAAAAAGTATACTTGTGCAATGTTTTGTACTCGTATTATTCTGTGCTACGAAAACGGGGAAGTTAAAACGCGGGATTTGGGGCGGCCGGTAAAAGAGAGGGTAAAAGAGAGGGATTGACCTTTGCCCTTTCAAAATGGCGGCTGACTGGTTTGGCTCCGTGGACAGAGCATCGGCGTGCGGACTAAAGGGTCCCAGGTCCGATTCCAGCCGAGGGCATATACCTCGCTTGTGGGCACATGCCCAGCAGGAGGTCTGCAGGAGGCAGCTGATTGAGGTTTCTCCATCTTTGAGGTTTCTAATTCTCTATCCCCCTTCCTTCCACACGGTAAGAAGATCATTAGATAGATATTTAAAAGCAAAATGGCGGCTGCCAAGTCACCGGAGCCCAAATGGCGGGAAGTATGCCAGGGTCCCCCACATCACGGGACAGTGCATGAACACCAAGTTAGAGATCCACCTCATGCGCCGCATCCACCCGCCAGACGGCGAGATCTTCCGCAACTTCAAAGAGCTCTCCCCTGTGGTCCAGGAGACTGGCAAGCAGGTGATCCGGGAGCAGCAGCCGCGGCCGCAGCCGCAGCAAGAACACGGGACTGAGGAAAGCCAGGGCTATGGCTGGCGGAGCCCTGCCCAGCCCAGCGTCGGGGAGTCCAGGGCTGCAGCTTCGGAGGAGCAGCCCGTTCCGTTTCTTCTGGCTGTGGACGTGGGCTCGAGAGACCAGAATTACCCCCAGAGCCAGCAGGATGTGTTCCTATGTCCTGGAAACCGTTAGTGTGCACTTACCTACCTTCGTCTCCGCCAGGCGCCGCCCTGGGGTCTTCATCCTGTTCGATGAGAACCACTTCGGGTTCCTCTGGCTGTCGGCAAAACACTTCATCCTGTTTGGCAGAGTCCAGAACACCTTCCAGAATGGGGAGGCACCATCCCTGCAGGCCTTCCTGGGGATGCCCTGGAACATTCAGTCCGGGCCCCCTGGAAGGAGCAGCTTGCATGCACTTTGAAGACTGGATCTTCTGACTGGGTTTAAAAAACAAAACAAAACAAACAAACAAACAAACAGGCAAAAACCCTCCTCTTAAAATTAAAAACACACACACACACAACTTCTTAAAAGAAAAACAAAAAACAGCCCTGCCCACACACACACACACACACACACACACACACACACACACACACACAGGCTTGCACGCGCGGGAGCGCGAAATAAAATAATAATAATAATAATAATAATAATAATAATAAAAATAAAAAATAAGCCCTCCTTAGTAATGACATTAATCCAGCCTTTCAATGCTTTCAACCCTTCGGCAAGCCCATGCGGCCCGGCCCGTACTTGGTCTCTGGACAGGGGCCTGAGCATTCATCCAGAGAGGGAGCTGGACCCGAGGGCCCAGCCCAAGCATGGCATAAGAGCCCGTCCCGCCCTCTGCTGGTCGAGTAGCGCTAATGCAAGTCACCCTCCCGCAGCCACCTCTGGGGAAGGCAGAAACAGGTGCCGGGACTTGACCTGAGGGGGGAAGGACAAGCCAGCAGGGGGCGCGCCGCCTACGAGAAGGCAGGGGCTGAAGGGTGCTCATGGATGCCGACGGACCATTCACATCAAGGAGCGTCTGTGCGTGACTGGGTGTTTACGTCCGCAGTCACGCACAGACAAGCACTCGCCGCACTCAGACCCTGCTCCGAAGGGCCCCACAGACACAGGGACGAGTCATGCCCTCCCTCGGTAGGGCTAAGCTGTTTGACTGCAGACAGATGGCATTCTCTCCCTAGGCCCCCACTCTGCACCCTGTTCAGAAGGGTACCCTCGCCCTGGCCCTCAGCTTCTTCAACTCCAGCTTCCCGTCTTCCTGAGAACTGACCCGTTTATGCAAATCAATTTCACCTGACTCAGCCTCAGTGTCCTCTTCCAGAGATGGGTTCATGTCGCCTGCAAGGTGTCCCTGCTCCCACCACACTGGAAGCCCTCAAGGTGCCATTGGCACCTGGGCCCGCCCAAGGGAGGGGCCAAACCCTAAGCTGCTTTTCTGTAGGGAGATGCCTCCAGGGATATGCCTCTAGGGGCGTGGGGGTGTAGTGTGGGGAGTGGGGGGGGTGTGTGTGTCTGGAACATTTCACAGAAATGCAGTAAACACCAACACGAACACACACACACACACACAACTGTGGTACATCTACCCAGTGGAAGACTACACTGCGGTAATAAAGTGGGAAGAAGAAGGAATTCTTGCCAGCATGGATGGAACTGGAGAGCATTATGCTAAGTGAAATTCGCCAGTCAGAGAAAATTGAATACCACATGATCTCACTCATTTGTGGAATACAGAGAACAACATAGACTGACGAACAGGGACAGATCCATACACATCTATACCCCCGCTCTCTGACGGGGCTGTTTGACTGCTGGTGGCCTCTGGCGTCCTGGGCTCAGAGCTAAGTAACGAAAGCATACACATTTTATTCACATCCACCTCAGCCTCTGCCTCCCATGACCTCCAAGGGCCGCTACGTCCGGTGGGTTTGCGTCTCCGGTCTCCCCCTCCCCCATCCCGCACACCCCCCCTCCCACTCCCCCTCCCCCCCCCCCATGCAAATGGGACGGATGTTTTCAAGGGTCCATTGCCGAGAGATAGAATCAATTGCAATGAATGAAGAGAAATGAGCACAGAAATAAGAAAAAAAAAATAATAACATAAAGTAAAATAAAACCCGCCAACACTCTTCACGGGTCCCGGGTCGGAGGAGCCTGCCCAAGAGGCGCCCGCCGGTCAAGCACCCCAGGCATAGCAGCCACTTTCAGGAGAACCTTTCCTTGAGATGCGCCACCTGCCCCACCCTAAGGTTGGGGTCTCCCAAACGGTGACGCTTCATTCCTGGGAGCGGCTGATTGGTGGGCCTCTCTGGCTCCTCCCACCCACCACCGCTCTGGGACTATATAAGAAGGGGCGGCAGCACCTGGCAGGGTCTATGGTTCACAGACCTTCTCAGCCCTGAAGAAGGCGCGTCTGAACTCTGTTGTCTCCGTCTGAACAGCTGTCTGCGTGTCATTTCTGCTTCCGCGAGGAGTCCGTCCACACCTTTGGGAATCCCAGGGCCTGGACCCCAACATCTGGGGCCCGCTCAGGAACAGCTCCGGCGCCCGCGCGCGCTGCAAGGGAAGGGCCGGCGTGCTTCCCGCACGGGCTCGATCTGAGGCCGATTCCGGCCCGCCATGGCCGACAAAGTCAACATGTCTCTGGACGACATCATTGGGCCGAACCGGAGCCAGCGGGGCGGCAGCGGCGGGGCTAGGGACCGAAGCCAGGACCGAGGCCGGGACCGAGGCTGGGACCGAGGCCGGGACCGAGGCCGGGACCGAGGCTGGGACCGAGGCCGGGACCGAGGCCGGGACCGAGGCTGGGACCGAGGCCGGGACCGAGGCCGGGCCGGCTCCCAGGGAGGCCGCAATGGCGGAGCGCAAACCACCGCTCCAGTGAGCCGGGGCGGCGGGCCGTTCCGGAACCGGGCGGCCCTCGACCGAGGCAGGAACCGGCCGGCGCCCTACAGCAGGCCGCTGAGACAGCTTCCCGACGAGTGGCAACACGACCGCTGCCGCAGGGGCTTGGGCAGGGGCGCCGGCCCGGTGACCGGGGGGAAGCTGCTTCTGTCCAACCTGGCCTTCGGAGTGTCCGACGAGGACGTCCAGCAGCTGTTTGCGGAGTTCGGGCCTCTGAAGAAGGCCGGGGTCCACTACGACCGCTCCGGCCGCAGCCTGGGAACAGGCCACGTGCACTTTGCGCGGAAGGCAGACGCCCTCGAAGCCATGAGACAGTACCACGGCGCCCCTTTGGATGGCCGTCCCCTCAACATCCAGCTCGTCACCTCACAGATACACACGCAGCGCAGCCCGGTACAGAGTGTCAACAGGGGCGGGGTGACTCCACACCGAGGATCTGGAGGCTTGGGCGGAGGCAGCCGGGCTACAGGCCGGGGCACCGGACGCAATTCACAGCAACAGATCTCTGCGGAGGAGTTGGACGCTCAGCTGGACGCTTACAACTCCATGAGGAGCACCAAAAGGTTGGACGCCCAGGTGAACACTGGCGGCGCGCTGAGGGGCACCAAAAAGTGGGACTCCCAGAAGGACGCTTACAACCCGATGGGGGGCACCGAGGAGTTGGACGCCCAGCTGGACGCTTCCGACGCCATGATGGACACCAGCTAAAGCACCACCCAGCCAGTGCGTGCGTGCTGGAGCTAGGCCTGGAAACCGTCTCGCGGTGCTTCCCGAGGGCGGGCTGGCGGGGACCTGTGGCCAATTGGGGAGTTGTTTCTTCTGTTTTCAAATAGGATTGGAAACTCATGCAAAGTTTTCTCTTTAACGTTTATTTTATTAAAATAAAATTCCGAAAAACACCTGTGCTGTACCTAGTCATTTTGGGGATCAATTCTACTGGTAGCTATTGTGGAGGAGCTGGCGTTTTCACCTTGGCCATAATAAACAGAAATGGGTCTATTCAAAACCAACCAACCAACCAACCAACCAACCAACCAACCAACAAACCAAACAAACAAAAAAACAAACAAAGAAACTACTTCCCTCAACAACAACAAAAATCATAAATACAAAACAAAACAAACAAACAAAAAAAAAAAAAACCTCCAAAAACAAAATACCTCCAAACAAAACAAAACAAAACAAAAAAAAAACTTCAAAAAAAAAAAAAAAAAGGAAAACAAACAAACAAAAAAACCTCCATAGAAAACACGCTGATGCAGCCTTTCAACGTTCTGACGCTTCGGCAAGCCCAGATGGCCAGGCCCGAACCTGGTCTCTGGGCGGGGGCCTGGCCATTCATCCACAGAGGGAGGGGGATGGGGGGTGGGGGTGGGGGAGGGGCGGTCAACCAGATGGCCTGGACCTGACACAGTCTTTGGCTGTGGATAACAGAGATTGGGTTGACTGGGGCCTGGGCCAAAGAGCTGGTCCCGCCCTCGGCTGGCCGAGAAGCGCCAAAGCAAGCCACCCTCCTGCAGCCGGAGCCAGGTGCCTGGACTTGACCGGAGCGGGGAAGGACGAGCAGGGGGCACGCTGTCTGCAAGAAGGCAGGGGCCGAAGGGTGGTCATGGATGCCGACCGACCATTCAGATCCAGAAGTGTCCGTGCGTGACTGCGGTTTTACACACACAGACGCACACGCGCACACGCACACGCACACGCAGAAGCACACCCACACCCACACCCACACCCACACACCTCCCCCCACTCCCGCCTGCACCCGCACCCGCACCAACAACACAAAGGTATTCATCCACCTTTGTGTAGTAAAAAGTATACTTGTGCAATGTTTTGTACTCGTATTATTCTGTGCTACGAAAACGGGGAAGTTAAAACGCGGGATTTGGGGCGGCCGGTAAAAGAGAGGGTAAAAGAGAGGGATTGACCTTTGCCCTTTCAAAATGGCGGCTGACTGGTTTGGCTCCGTGGACAGAGCATCGGCGTGCGGACTAAAGGGTCCCAGGTCCGATTCCAGCCGAGGGCATATACCTCGCTTGTGGGCACATGCCCAGCAGGAGGTCTGCAGGAGGCAGCTGATTGAGGTTTCTCCATCTTTGAGGTTTCTAATTCTCTATCCCCCTTCCTTCCACACGGTAAGAAGATCATTAGATAGATATTTAAAAGCAAAATGGCGGCTGCCAAGTCACCGGAGCCCAAATGGCGGGAAGTATGCCAGGGTCCCCCACATCACGGGACAGTGCATGAACACCAAGTTAGAGATCCACCTCATGCGCCGCATCCACCCGCCAGACGGCGAGATCTTCCGCAACTTCAAAGAGCTCTCCCCTGTGGTCCAGGAGACTGGCAAGCAGGTGATCCGGGAGCAGCAGCCGCGGCCGCAGCCGCAGCAAGAACACGGGACTGAGGAAAGCCAGGGCTATGGCTGGCGGAGCCCTGCCCAGCCCAGCGTCGGGGAGTCCAGGGCTGCAGCTTCGGAGGAGCAGCCCGTTCCGTTTCTTCTGGCTGTGGACGTGGGCTCGAGAGACCAGAATTACCCCCAGAGCCAGCAGGATGTGTTCCTATGTCCTGGAAACCGTTAGTGTGCACTTACCTACCTTCGTCTCCGCCAGGCGCCGCCCTGGGGTCTTCATCCTGTTCGATGAGAACCACTTCGGGTTCCTCTGGCTGTCGGCAAAACACTTCATCCTGTTTGGCAGAGTCCAGAACACCTTCCAGAATGGGGAGGCACCATCCCTGCAGGCCTTCCTGGGGATGCCCTGGAACATTCAGTCCGGGCCCCCTGGAAGGAGCAGCTTGCATGCACTTTGAAGACTGGATCTTCTGACTGGGTTTAAAAAACAAAACAAAACAAACAAACAAACAAACAGGCAAAAACCCTCCTCTTAAAATTAAAAACACACACACACACAACTTCTTAAAAGAAAAACAAAAAACAGCCCTGCCCACACACACACACACACACACACACACACACACACACACACAGGCTTGCACGCGCGGGAGCGCGAAATAAAATAATAATAATAATAATAATAATAATAATAAAAATAAAAAATAAGCCCTCCTTAGTAATGACATTAATCCAGCCTTTCAATGCTTTCAACCCTTCGGCAAGCCCATGCGGCCCGGCCCGTACTTGGTCTCTGGACAGGGGCCTGAGCATTCATCCAGAGAGGGAGCTGGACCCGAGGGCCCAGCCCAAGCATGGCATAAGAGCCCGTCCCGCCCTCTGCTGGTCGAGTAGCGCTAATGCAAGTCACCCTCCCGCAGCCACCTCTGGGGAAGGCAGAAACAGGTGCCGGGACTTGACCTGAGGGGGGAAGGACAAGCCAGCAGGGGGCGCGCCGCCTACGAGAAGGCAGGGGCTGAAGGGTGCTCATGGATGCCGACGGACCATTCACATCAAGGAGCGTCTGTGCGTGACTGGGTGTTTACGTCCGCAGTCACGCACAGACAAGCACTCGCCGCACTCAGACCCTGCTCCGAAGGGCCCCACAGACACAGGGACGAGTCATGCCCTCCCTCGGTAGGGCTAAGCTGTTTGACTGCAGACAGATGGCATTCTCTCCCTAGGCCCCCACTCTGCACCCTGTTCAGAAGGGTACCCTCGCCCTGGCCCTCAGCTTCTTCAACTCCAGCTTCCCGTCTTCCTGAGAACTGACCCGTTTATGCAAATCAATTTCACCTGACTCAGCCTCAGTGTCCTCTTCCAGAGATGGGTTCATGTCGCCTGCAAGGTGTCCCTGCTCCCACCACACTGGAAGCCCTCAAGGTGCCATTGGCACCTGGGCCCGCCCAAGGGAGGGGCCAAACCCTAAGCTGCTTTTCTGTAGGGAGATGCCTCCAGGGATATGCCTCTAGGGGCGTGGGGGTGTAGTGTGGGGAGTGGGGGGGGGGGTGTGTGTGTCTGGAACATTTCACAGAAATGCAGTAAACACCAACACGAACACACACACACACACACACACACACGCACACACACACACACACACAAAACTGTGGTACATCTACCCAGTGGAAGACTACACTGCGGTAATAAAGTGGGAAGAAGAAGGAATTCTTGCCAGCATGGATGGAACTGGAGAGCATTATGCTAAGTGAAATTCGCCAGTCAGAGAAAATTGAATACCACATGATCTCACTCATTTGTGGAATACAGAGAACAACATAGACTGACGAACAGGGACAGATCCATACACATCTATACCCCCGCTCTCTGACGGGGCTGTTTGACTGCTGGTGGCCTCTGGCGTCCTGGGCTCAGAGCTAAGTAACGAAAGCATACACATTTTATTCACATCCACCTCAGCCTCTGCCTCCCATGACCTCCAAGGGCCGCTACGTCCGGTGGGTTTGCGTCTCCGGTCTCCCCCTCCCCCATCCCGCACACCCCCCCTCCCACTCCCCCTCCCCCCCCCCCATGCAAATGGGACGGATGTTTTCAAGGGTCCATTGCCGAGAGATAGAATCAATTGCAATGAATGAAGAGAAATGAGCACAGAAATAAGAAAAAAAAAATAATAACATAAAGTAAAATAAAACCCGCCAACACTCTTCACGGGTCCCGGGTCGGAGGAGCCTGCCCAAGAGGCGCCCGCCGGTCAAGCACCCCAGGCATAGCAGCCACTTTCAGGAGAACCTTTCCTTGAGATGCGCCACCTGCCCCACCCTAAGGTTGGGGTCTCCCAAACGGTGACGCTTCATTCCTGGGAGCGGCTGATTGGTGGGCCTCTCTGGCTCCTCCCACCCACCACCGCTCTGGGACTATATAAGAAGGGGCGGCAGCACCTGGCAGGGTCTATGGTTCACAGACCTTCTCAGCCCTGAAGAAGGCGCGTCTGAACTCTGTTGTCTCCGTCTGAACAGCTGTCTGCGTGTCATTTCTGCTTCCGCGAGGAGTCCGTCCACACCTTTGGGAATCCCAGGGCCTGGACCCCAACATCTGGGGCCCGCTCAGGAACAGCTCCGGCGCCCGCGCGCGCTGCAAGGGAAGGGCCGGCGTGCTTCCCGCACGGGCTCGATCTGAGGCCGATTCCGGCCCGCCATGGCCGACAAAGTCAACATGTCTCTGGACGACATCATTGGGCCGAACCGGAGCCAGCGGGGCGGCAGCGGCGGGGCTAGGGACCGAAGCCAGGACCGAGGCCGGGACCGAGGCTGGGACCGAGGCCGGGACCGAGGCCGGGACCGAGGCTGGGACCGAGGCCGGGACCGAGGCCGGGACCGAGGCTGGGACCGAGGCCGGGACCGAGGCCGGGCCGGCTCCCAGGGAGGCCGCAATGGCGGAGCGCAAACCACCGCTCCAGTGAGCCGGGGCGGCGGGCCGTTCCGGAACCGGGCGGCCCTCGACCGAGGCAGGAACCGGCCGGCGCCCTACAGCAGGCCGCTGAGACAGCTTCCCGACGAGTGGCAACACGACCGCTGCCGCAGGGGCTTGGGCAGGGGCGCCGGCCCGGTGACCGGGGGGAAGCTGCTTCTGTCCAACCTGGCCTTCGGAGTGTCCGACGAGGACGTCCAGCAGCTGTTTGCGGAGTTCGGGCCTCTGAAGAAGGCCGGGGTCCACTACGACCGCTCCGGCCGCAGCCTGGGAACAGGCCACGTGCACTTTGCGCGGAAGGCAGACGCCCTCGAAGCCATGAGACAGTACCACGGCGCCCCTTTGGATGGCCGTCCCCTCAACATCCAGCTCGTCACCTCACAGATACACACGCAGCGCAGCCCGGTACAGAGTGTCAACAGGGGCGGGGTGACTCCACACCGAGGATCTGGAGGCTTGGGCGGAGGCAGCCGGGCTACAGGCCGGGGCACCGGACGCAATTCACAGCAACAGATCTCTGCGGAGGAGTTGGACGCTCAGCTGGACGCTTACAACTCCATGAGGAGCACCAAAAGGTTGGACGCCCAGGTGAACACTGGCGGCGCGCTGAGGGGCACCAAAAAGTGGGACTCCCAGAAGGACGCTTACAACCCGATGGGGGGCACCGAGGAGTTGGACGCCCAGCTGGACGCTTCCGACGCCATGATGGACACCAGCTAAAGCACCACCCAGCCAGTGCGTGCGTGCTGGAGCTAGGCCTGGAAACCGTCTCGCGGTGCTTCCCGAGGGCGGGCTGGCGGGGACCTGTGGCCAATTGGGGAGTTGTTTCTTCTGTTTTCAAATAGGATTGGAAACTCATGCAAAGTTTTCTCTTTAACGTTTATTTTATTAAAATAAAATTCCGAAAAACACCTGTGCTGTACCTAGTCATTTTGGGGATCAATTCTACTGGTAGCTATTGTGGAGGAGCTGGCGTTTTCACCTTGGCCATAATAAACAGAAATGGGTCTATTCAAAACCAACCAACCAACCAACCAACCAACCAACCAACCAACAAACCAAACAAACAAAAAAACAAACAAAGAAACTACTTCCCTCAACAACAACAAAAATCATAAATACAAAACAAAACAAACAAAAAAAAAAAAAAAAAACCTCCAAAAACAAAATACCTCCAAACAAAACAAAACAAAACAAAAAAAAAACTTCAAAAAAAAAAAAAAAAAGGAAAACAAACAAACAAAAAAACCTCCATAGAAAACACGCTGATGCAGCCTTTCAACGTTCTGACGCTTCGGCAAGCCCAGATGGCCAGGCCCGAACCTGGTCTCTGGGCGGGGGCCTGGCCATTCATCCACAGAGGGAGGGGGATGGGGGGTGGGGGTGGGGGAGGGGCGGTCAACCAGATGGCCTGGACCTGACACAGTCTTTGGCTGTGGATAACAGAGATTGGGTTGACTGGGGCCTGGGCCAAAGAGCTGGTCCCGCCCTCGGCTGGCCGAGAAGCGCCAAAGCAAGCCACCCTCCTGCAGCCGGAGCCAGGTGCCTGGACTTGACCGGAGCGGGGAAGGACGAGCAGGGGGCACGCTGTCTGCAAGAAGGCAGGGGCCGAAGGGTGGTCATGGATGCCGACCGACCATTCAGATCCAGAAGTGTCCGTGCGTGACTGCGGTTTTACACACACAGACGCACACGCGCACACGCACACGCACACGCAGAAGCACACCCACACCCACACCCACACCCACACACCTCCCCCCACTCCCGCCTGCACCCGCACCCGCACCAACAACACAAAGGTATTCATCCACCTTTGTGTAGTAAAAAGTATACTTGTGCAATGTTTTGTACTCGTATTATTCTGTGCTACGAAAACGGGGAAGTTAAAACGCGGGATTTGGGGCGGCCGGTAAAAGAGAGGGTAAAAGAGAGGGATTGACCTTTGCCCTTTCAAAATGGCGGCTGACTGGTTTGGCTCCGTGGACAGAGCATCGGCGTGCGGACTAAAGGGTCCCAGGTCCGATTCCAGCCGAGGGCATATACCTCGCTTGTGGGCACATGCCCAGCAGGAGGTCTGCAGGAGGCAGCTGATTGAGGTTTCTCCATCTTTGAGGTTTCTAATTCTCTATCCCCCTTCCTTCCACACGGTAAGAAGATCATTAGATAGATATTTAAAAGCAAAATGGCGGCTGCCAAGTCACCGGAGCCCAAATGGCGGGAAGTATGCCAGGGTCCCCCACATCACGGGACAGTGCATGAACACCAAGTTAGAGATCCACCTCATGCGCCGCATCCACCCGCCAGACGGCGAGATCTTCCGCAACTTCAAAGAGCTCTCCCCTGTGGTCCAGGAGACTGGCAAGCAGGTGATCCGGGAGCAGCAGCCGCGGCCGCAGCCGCAGCAAGAACACGGGACTGAGGAAAGCCAGGGCTATGGCTGGCGGAGCCCTGCCCAGCCCAGCGTCGGGGAGTCCAGGGCTGCAGCTTCGGAGGAGCAGCCCGTTCCGTTTCTTCTGGCTGTGGACGTGGGCTCGAGAGACCAGAATTACCCCCAGAGCCAGCAGGATGTGTTCCTATGTCCTGGAAACCGTTAGTGTGCACTTACCTACCTTCGTCTCCGCCAGGCGCCGCCCTGGGGTCTTCATCCTGTTCGATGAGAACCACTTCGGGTTCCTCTGGCTGTCGGCAAAACACTTCATCCTGTTTGGCAGAGTCCAGAACACCTTCCAGAATGGGGAGGCACCATCCCTGCAGGCCTTCCTGGGGATGCCCTGGAACATTCAGTCCGGGCCCCCTGGAAGGAGCAGCTTGCATGCACTTTGAAGACTGGATCTTCTGACTGGGTTTAAAAAACAAAACAAAACAAACAAACAAACAAACAGGCAAAAACCCTCCTCTTAAAATTAAAAACACACACACACACAACTTCTTAAAAGAAAAACAAAAAACAGCCCTGCCCACACACACACACACACACACACACACACACACACACACACAGGCTTGCACGCGCGGGAGCGCGAAATAAAATAATAATAATAATAATAATAATAATAATAATAAAAATAAAAAATAAGCCCTCCTTAGTAATGACATTAATCCAGCCTTTCAATGCTTTCAACCCTTCGGCAAGCCCATGCGGCCCGGCCCGTACTTGGTCTCTGGACAGGGGCCTGAGCATTCATCCAGAGAGGGAGCTGGACCCGAGGGCCCAGCCCAAGCATGGCATAAGAGCCCGTCCCGCCCTCTGCTGGTCGAGTAGCGCTAATGCAAGTCACCCTCCCGCAGCCACCTCTGGGGAAGGCAGAAACAGGTGCCGGGACTTGACCTGAGGGGGGAAGGACAAGCCAGCAGGGGGCGCGCCGCCTACGAGAAGGCAGGGGCTGAAGGGTGCTCATGGATGCCGACGGACCATTCACATCAAGGAGCGTCTGTGCGTGACTGGGTGTTTACGTCCGCAGTCACGCACAGACAAGCACTCGCCGCACTCAGACCCTGCTCCGAAGGGCCCCACAGACACAGGGACGAGTCATGCCCTCCCTCGGTAGGGCTAAGCTGTTTGACTGCAGACAGATGGCATTCTCTCCCTAGGCCCCCACTCTGCACCCTGTTCAGAAGGGTACCCTCGCCCTGGCCCTCAGCTTCTTCAACTCCAGCTTCCCGTCTTCCTGAGAACTGACCCGTTTATGCAAATCAATTTCACCTGACTCAGCCTCAGTGTCCTCTTCCAGAGATGGGTTCATGTCGCCTGCAAGGTGTCCCTGCTCCCACCACACTGGAAGCCCTCAAGGTGCCATTGGCACCTGGGCCCGCCCAAGGGAGGGGCCAAACCCTAAGCTGCTTTTCTGTAGGGAGATGCCTCCAGGGATATGCCTCTAGGGGCGTGGGGGTGTAGTGTGGGGAGTTGGGGGGGGGGTGTCTGGAACATTTCACAGAAATGCAGTAAACACCAACACAAGCACACACACACACAACTGTGGTACATCTACCCAGTGGAAGACTACACTGCGGTAATAAAGTGGGAAGAAGAAGGAATTCTTGCCAGCATGGATGGAACTGGAGAGCATTATGCTAAGTGAAATTCGCCAGTCAGAGAAAATTGAATACCACATGATCTCACTCATTTGTGGAATACAGAGAACAACATAGACTGACGAACAGGGACAGATCCATACACATCTATACCCCCGCTCTCTGACGGGGCTGTTTGACTGCTGGTGGCCTCTGGCGTCCTGGGCTCAGAGCTAAGTAACGAAAGCATACACATTTTATTCACATCCACCTCAGCCTCTGCCTCCCATGACCTCCAAGGGCCGCTACGTCCGGTGGGTTTGCGTCTCCGGTCTCCCCCTCCCCCATCCCGCACACCCCCCCTCCCACTCCCCCTCCCCCCCCCCCATGCAAATGGGACGGATGTTTTCAAGGGTCCATTGCCGAGAGATAGAATCAATTGCAATGAATGAAGAGAAATGAGCACAGAAATAAGAAAAAAAAAATAATAACATAAAGTAAAATAAAACCCGCCAACACTCTTCACGGGTCCCGGGTCGGAGGAGCCTGCCCAAGAGGCGCCCGCCGGTCAAGCACCCCAGGCATAGCAGCCACTTTCAGGAGAACCTTTCCTTGAGATGCGCCACCTGCCCCACCCTAAGGTTGGGGTCTCCCAAACGGTGACGCTTCATTCCTGGGAGCGGCTGATTGGTGGGCCTCTCTGGCTCCTCCCACCCACCACCGCTCTGGGACTATATAAGAAGGGGCGGCAGCACCTGGCAGGGTCTATGGTTCACAGACCTTCTCAGCCCTGAAGAAGGCGCGTCTGAACTCTGTTGTCTCCGTCTGAACAGCTGTCTGCGTGTCATTTCTGCTTCCGCGAGGAGTCCGTCCACACCTTTGGGAATCCCAGGGCCTGGACCCCAACATCTGGGGCCCGCTCAGGAACAGCTCCGGCGCCCGCGCGCGCTGCAAGGGAAGGGCCGGCGTGCTTCCCGCACGGGCTCGATCTGAGGCCGATTCCGGCCCGCCATGGCCGACAAAGTCAACATGTCTCTGGACGACATCATTGGGCCGAACCGGAGCCAGCGGGGCGGCAGCGGCGGGGCTAGGGACCGAAGCCAGGACCGAGGCCGGGACCGAGGCTGGGACCGAGGCCGGGACCGAGGCCGGGACCGAGGCTGGGACCGAGGCCGGGACCGAGGCCGGGACCGAGGCTGGGACCGAGGCCGGGACCGAGGCCGGGCCGGCTCCCAGGGAGGCCGCAATGGCGGAGCGCAAACCACCGCTCCAGTGAGCCGGGGCGGCGGGCCGTTCCGGAACCGGGCGGCCCTCGACCGAGGCAGGAACCGGCCGGCGCCCTACAGCAGGCCGCTGAGACAGCTTCCCGACGAGTGGCAACACGACCGCTGCCGCAGGGGCTTGGGCAGGGGCGCCGGCCCGGTGACCGGGGGGAAGCTGCTTCTGTCCAACCTGGCCTTCGGAGTGTCCGACGAGGACGTCCAGCAGCTGTTTGCGGAGTTCGGGCCTCTGAAGAAGGCCGGGGTCCACTACGACCGCTCCGGCCGCAGCCTGGGAACAGGCCACGTGCACTTTGCGCGGAAGGCAGACGCCCTCGAAGCCATGAGACAGTACCACGGCGCCCCTTTGGATGGCCGTCCCCTCAACATCCAGCTCGTCACCTCACAGATACACACGCAGCGCAGCCCGGTACAGAGTGTCAACAGGGGCGGGGTGACTCCACACCGAGGATCTGGAGGCTTGGGCGGAGGCAGCCGGGCTACAGGCCGGGGCACCGGACGCAATTCACAGCAACAGATCTCTGCGGAGGAGTTGGACGCTCAGCTGGACGCTTACAACTCCATGAGGAGCACCAAAAGGTTGGACGCCCAGGTGAACACTGGCGGCGCGCTGAGGGGCACCAAAAAGTGGGACTCCCAGAAGGACGCTTACAACCCGATGGGGGGCACCGAGGAGTTGGACGCCCAGCTGGACGCTTCCGACGCCATGATGGACACCAGCTAAAGCACCACCCAGCCAGTGCGTGCGTGCTGGAGCTAGGCCTGGAAACCGTCTCGCGGTGCTTCCCGAGGGCGGGCTGGCGGGGACCTGTGGCCAATTGGGGAGTTGTTTCTTCTGTTTTCAAATAGGATTGGAAACTCATGCAAAGTTTTCTCTTTAACGTTTATTTTATTAAAATAAAATTCCGAAAAACACCTGTGCTGTACCTAGTCATTTTGGGGATCAATTCTACTGGTAGCTATTGTGGAGGAGCTGGCGTTTTCACCTTGGCCATAATAAACAGAAATGGGTCTATTCAAAACCAACCAACCAACCAACCAACCAACCAACCAACCAACCAACAAACCAAACAAACAAAAAAACAAACAAAGAAACTACTTCCCTCAACAACAACAAAAATCATAAATACAAAACAAAACAAACAAAAAAAAAACCTCCAAAAACAAAATACCTCCAAACAAAACAAAACAAAACAAAAAAAAAACTTCAAAAAAAAAAAAAAAAGGAAAACAAACAAACAAAAAAACCTCCATAGAAAACACGCTGATGCAGCCTTTCAACGTTCTGACGCTTCGGCAAGCCCAGATGGCCAGGCCCGAACCTGGTCTCTGGGCGGGGGCCTGGCCATTCATCCACAGAGGGAGGGGGATGGGGGGTGGGGGTGGGGGAGGGGCGGTCGACCAGATGGCCTGGACCTGACACAGTCTTTGGCTGTGGATAACAGAGATTGGGTTGACTGGGGCCTGGGCCAAAGAGCTGGTCCCGCCCTCGGCTGGCCGAGAAGCGCCAAAGCAAGCCACCCTCCTGCAGCCGGAGCCAGGTGCCTGGACTTGACCGGAGCGGGGAAGGACGAGCAGGGGGCACGCTGTCTGCAAGAAGGCAGGGGCCGAAGGGTGGTCATGGATGCCGACCGACCATTCAGATCCAGAAGTGTCCGTGCGTGACTGCGGTTTTACACACACAGACGCACACGCGCACACGCACACGCACACGCAGAAGCACACCCACACCCACACCCACACCCACACACCTCCCCCCACTCCCGCCTGCACCCGCACCCGCACCAACAACACAAAGGTATTCATCCACCTTTGTGTAGTAAAAAGTATACTTGTGCAATGTTTTGTACTCGTATTATTCTGTGCTACGAAAACGGGGAAGTTAAAACGCGGGATTTGGGGCGGCCGGTAAAAGAGAGGGTAAAAGAGAGGGATTGACCTTTGCCCTTTCAAAATGGCGGCTGACTGGTTTGGCTCCGTGGACAGAGCATCGGCGTGCGGACTAAAGGGTCCCAGGTCCGATTCCAGCCGAGGGCATATACCTCGCTTGTGGGCACATGCCCAGCAGGAGGTCTGCAGGAGGCAGCTGATTGAGGTTTCTCCATCTTTGAGGTTTCTAATTCTCTATCCCCCTTCCTTCCACACGGTAAGAAGATCATTAGATAGATATTTAAAAGCAAAATGGCGGCTGCCAAGTCACCGGAGCCCAAATGGCGGGAAGTATGCCAGGGTCCCCCACATCACGGGACAGTGCATGAACACCAAGTTAGAGATCCACCTCATGCGCCGCATCCACCCGCCAGACGGCGAGATCTTCCGCAACTTCAAAGAGCTCTCCCCTGTGGTCCAGGAGACTGGCAAGCAGGTGATCCGGGAGCAGCAGCCGCGGCCGCAGCCGCAGCAAGAACACGGGACTGAGGAAAGCCAGGGCTATGGCTGGCGGAGCCCTGCCCAGCCCAGCGTCGGGGAGTCCAGGGCTGCAGCTTCGGAGGAGCAGCCCGTTCCGTTTCTTCTGGCTGTGGACGTGGGCTCGAGAGACCAGAATTACCCCCAGAGCCAGCAGGATGTGTTCCTATGTCCTGGAAACCGTTAGTGTGCACTTACCTACCTTCGTCTCCGCCAGGCGCCGCCCTGGGGTCTTCATCCTGTTCGATGAGAACCACTTCGGGTTCCTCTGGCTGTCGGCAAAACACTTCATCCTGTTTGGCAGAGTCCAGAACACCTTCCAGAATGGGGAGGCACCATCCCTGCAGGCCTTCCTGGGGATGCCCTGGAACATTCAGTCCGGGCCCCCTGGAAGGAGCAGCTTGCATGCACTTTGAAGACTGGATCTTCTGACTGGGTTTAAAAAACAAAACAAAACAAACAAACAAACAAACAGGCAAAAACCCTCCTCTTAAAATTAAAAACACACACACACACAACTTCTTAAAAGAAAAACAAAAAACAGCCCTGCCCACACACACACACACACACACACACACACACACACACACAGGCTTGCACGCGCGGGAGCGCGAAATAAAATAATAATAATAATAATAATAATAATAATAATAAAAATAAAAAATAAGCCCTCCTTAGTAATGACATTAATCCAGCCTTTCAATGCTTTCAACCCTTCGGCAAGCCCATGCGGCCCGGCCCGTACTTGGTCTCTGGACAGGGGCCTGAGCATTCATCCAGAGAGGGAGCTGGACCCGAGGGCCCAGCCCAAGCATGGCATAAGAGCCCGTCCCGCCCTCTGCTGGTCGAGTAGCGCTAATGCAAGTCACCCTCCCGCAGCCACCTCTGGGGAAGGCAGAAACAGGTGCCGGGACTTGACCTGAGGGGGGAAGGACAAGCCAGCAGGGGGCGCGCCGCCTACGAGAAGGCAGGGGCTGAAGGGTGCTCATGGATGCCGACGGACCATTCACATCAAGGAGCGTCTGTGCGTGACTGGGTGTTTACGTCCGCAGTCACGCACAGACAAGCACTCGCCGCACTCAGACCCTGCTCCGAAGGGCCCCACAGACACAGGGACGAGTCATGCCCTCCCTCGGTAGGGCTAAGCTGTTTGACTGCAGACAGATGGCATTCTCTCCCTAGGCCCCCACTCTGCACCCTGTTCAGAAGGGTACCCTCGCCCTGGCCCTCAGCTTCTTCAACTCCAGCTTCCCGTCTTCCTGAGAACTGACCCGTTTATGCA
The DNA here is from genome assembly GCF_963259705.1 of Myotis daubentonii. Classification (NCBI taxonomy): domain Eukaryota; kingdom Metazoa; phylum Chordata; class Mammalia; order Chiroptera; family Vespertilionidae; genus Myotis; species Myotis daubentonii. The sequence goes on along the minus strand of NC_081845.1, from coordinate 102,077,947 downwards.
AATCAATTTCACCTGACTCAGCCTCAGTGTCCTCTTCCAGAGATGGGTTCATGTCGCCTGCAAGGTGTCCCTGCTCCCACCACACTGGAAGCCCTCAAGGTGCCATTGGCACCTGGGCCCGCCCAAGGGAGGGGCCAAACCCTAAGCTGCTTTTCTGTAGGGAGATGCCTCCAGGGATATGCCTCTAGGGGCGTGGGGGTGTAGTGTGGGGAGTGGGGGGGGTGTGTGTGTCTGGAACATTTCACAGAAATGCAGTAAACACCAACACGAACACACACACACACACACACACACACACACACACACACACACACACACAACTGTGGTACATCTACCCAGTGGAAGACTACACTGCGGTAATAAAGTGGGAAGAAGAAGGAATTCTTGCCAGCATGGATGGAACTGGAGAGCATTATGCTAAGTGAAATTCGCCAGTCAGAGAAAATTGAATACCACATGATCTCACTCATTTGTGGAATACAGAGAACAACATAGACTGACGAACAGGGACAGATCCATACACATCTATACCCCCGCTCTCTGACGGGGCTGTTTGACTGCTGGTGGCCTCTGGCGTCCTGGGCTCAGAGCTAAGTAACGAAAGCATACACATTTTATTCACATCCACCTCAGCCTCTGCCTCCCATGACCTCCAAGGGCCGCTACGTCCGGTGGGTTTGCGTCTCCGGTCTCCCCCTCCCCCATCCCGCACACCCCCCCTCCCACTCCCCCTCCCCCCCCCCATGCAAATGGGACGGATGTTTTCAAGGGTCCATTGCCGAGAGATAGAATCAATTGCAATGAATGAAGAGAAATGAGCACAGAAATAAGAAAAAAAAAATAATAACATAAAGTAAAATAAAACCCGCCAACACTCTTCACGGGTCCCGGGTCGGAGGAGCCTGCCCAAGAGGCGCCCGCCGGTCAAGCACCCCAGGCATAGCAGCCACTTTCAGGAGAACCTTTCCTTGAGATGCGCCACCTGCCCCACCCTAAGGTTGGGGTCTCCCAAACGGTGACGCTTCATTCCTGGGAGCGGCTGATTGGTGGGCCTCTCTGGCTCCTCCCACCCACCACCGCTCTGGGACTATATAAGAAGGGGCGGCAGCACCTGGCAGGGTCTATGGTTCACAGACCTTCTCAGCCCTGAAGAAGGCGCGTCTGAACTCTGTTGTCTCCGTCTGAACAGCTGTCTGCGTGTCATTTCTGCTTCCGCGAGGAGTCCGTCCACACCTTTGGGAATCCCAGGGCCTGGACCCCAACATCTGGGGCCCGCTCAGGAACAGCTCCGGCGCCCGCGCGCGCTGCAAGGGAAGGGCCGGCGTGCTTCCCGCACGGGCTCGATCTGAGGCCGATTCCGGCCCGCCATGGCCGACAAAGTCAACATGTCTCTGGACGACATCATTGGGCCGAACCGGAGCCAGCGGGGCGGCAGCGGCGGGGCTAGGGACCGAAGCCAGGACCGAGGCCGGGACCGAGGCTGGGACCGAGGCCGGGACCGAGGCCGGGACCGAGGCTGGGACCGAGGCCGGGACCGAGGCCGGGACCGAGGCTGGGACCGAGGCCGGGACCGAGGCCGGGCCGGCTCCCAGGGAGGCCGCAATGGCGGAGCGCAAACCACCGCTCCAGTGAGCCGGGGCGGCGGGCCGTTCCGGAACCGGGCGGCCCTCGACCGAGGCAGGAACCGGCCGGCGCCCTACAGCAGGCCGCTGAGACAGCTTCCCGACGAGTGGCAACACGACCGCTGCCGCAGGGGCTTGGGCAGGGGCGCCGGCCCGGTGACCGGGGGGAAGCTGCTTCTGTCCAACCTGGCCTTCGGAGTGTCCGACGAGGACGTCCAGCAGCTGTTTGCGGAGTTCGGGCCTCTGAAGAAGGCCGGGGTCCACTACGACCGCTCCGGCCGCAGCCTGGGAACAGGCCACGTGCACTTTGCGCGGAAGGCAGACGCCCTCGAAGCCATGAGACAGTACCACGGCGCCCCTTTGGATGGCCGTCCCCTCAACATCCAGCTCGTCACCTCACAGATACACACGCAGCGCAGCCCGGTACAGAGTGTCAACAGGGGCGGGGTGACTCCACACCGAGGATCTGGAGGCTTGGGCGGAGGCAGCCGGGCTACAGGCCGGGGCACCGGACGCAATTCACAGCAACAGATCTCTGCGGAGGAGTTGGACGCTCAGCTGGACGCTTACAACTCCATGAGGAGCACCCAAAGGTTGGACGCCCAGGTGAACACTGGCGGCGCGCTGAGGGGCACCAAAAAGTGGGACTCCCAGAAGGACGCTTACAACCCGATGGGGGGCACCGAGGAGTTGGACGCCCAGCTGGACGCTTCCGACGCCATGATGGACACCAGCTAAAGCACCACCCAGCCAGTGCGTGCGTGCTGGAGCTAGGCCTGGAAACCGTCTCGCGGTGCTTCCCGAGGGCGGGCTGGCGGGGACCTGTGGCCAATTGGGGAGTTGTTTCTTCTGTTTTCAAATAGGATTGGAAACTCATGCAAAGTTTTCTCTTTAACGTTTATTTTATTAAAATAAAATTCCGAAAAACACCTGTGCTGTACCTAGTCATTTTGGGGATCAATTCTACTGGTAGCTATTGTGGAGGAGCTGGCGTTTTCACCTTGGCCATAATAAACAGAAATGGGTCTATTCAAAACCAACCAACCAACCAACCAACCAACCAACCAACCAACAAACCAAACAAACAAAAAAACAAACAAAGAAACTACTTCCCTCAACAACAACAAAAATCATAAATACAAAACAAAACAAACAAAAAAAAAACCTCCAAAAACAAAATACCTCCAAACAAAACAAAACAAAACAAAAAAAAAACTTCAAAAAAAAAAAAAAAAGGAAAACAAACAAACAAAAAAACCTCCATAGAAAACACGCTGATGCAGCCTTTCAACGTTCTGACGCTTCAGCAAGCCCAGATGGCCAGGCCCGAACCTGGTCTCTGGGCGGGGGCCTGGCCATTCATCCACAGAGGGAGGGGGATGGGGGGTGGGGGTGGGGGAGGGGCGGTCGACCAGATGGCCTGGACCTGACACAGTCTTTGGCTGTGGATAACAGAGATTGGGTTGACTGGGGCCTGGGCCAAAGAGCTGGTCCCGCCCTCGGCTGGCCGAGAAGCGCCAAAGCAAGCCACCCTCCTGCAGCCGGAGCCAGGTGCCTGGACTTGACCGGAGCGGGGAAGGACGAGCAGGGGGCACGCTGTCTGCAAGAAGGCAGGGGCCGAAGGGTGGTCATGGATGCCGACCGACCATTCAGATCCAGAAGTGTCCGTGCGTGACTGCGGTTTTACACACACAGACGCACACGCGCACACGCACACGCACACGCAGAAGCACACCCACACCCACACCCACACCCACACACCTCCCCCCACTCCCGCCTGCACCCGCACCCGCACCAACAACACAAAGGTATTCATCCACCTTTGTGTAGTAAAAAGTATACTTGTGCAATGTTTTGTACTCGTATTATTCTGTGCTACGAAAACGGGGAAGTTAAAACGCGGGATTTGGGGCGGCCGGTAAAAGAGAGGGTAAAAGAGAGGGATTGACCTTTGCCCTTTCAAAATGGCGGCTGACTGGTTTGGCTCCGTGGACAGAGCATCGGCGTGCGGACTAAAGGGTCCCAGGTCCGATTCCAGCCGAGGGCATATACCTCGCTTGTGGGCACATGCCCAGCAGGAGGTCTGCAGGAGGCAGCTGATTGAGGTTTCTCCATCTTTGAGGTTTCTAATTCTCTATCCCCCTTCCTTCCACACGGTAAGAAGATCATTAGATAGATATTTAAAAGCAAAATGGCGGCTGCCAAGTCACCGGAGCCCAAATGGCGGGAAGTATGCCAGGGTCCCCCACATCACGGGACAGTGCATGAACACCAAGTTAGAGATCCACCTCATGCGCCGCATCCACCCGCCAGACGGCGAGATCTTCCGCAACTTCAAAGAGCTCTCCCCTGTGGTCCAGGAGACTGGCAAGCAGGTGATCCGGGAGCAGCAGCCGCGGCCGCAGCCGCAGCAAGAACACGGGACTGAGGAAAGCCAGGGCTATGGCTGGCGGAGCCCTGCCCAGCCCAGCGTCGGGGAGTCCAGGGCTGCAGCTTCGGAGGAGCAGCCCGTTCCGTTTCTTCTGGCTGTGGACGTGGGCTCGAGAGACCAGAATTACCCCCAGAGCCAGCAGGATGTGTTCCTATGTCCTGGAAACCGTTAGTGTGCACTTACCTACCTTCGTCTCCGCCAGGCGCCGCCCTGGGGTCTTCATCCTGTTCGATGAGAACCACTTCGGGTTCCTCTGGCTGTCGGCAAAACACTTCATCCTGTTTGGCAGAGTCCAGAACACCTTCCAGAATGGGGAGGCACCATCCCTGCAGGCCTTCCTGGGGATGCCCTGGAACATTCAGTCCGGGCCCCCTGGAAGGAGCAGCTTGCATGCACTTTGAAGACTGGATCTTCTGACTGGGTTTAAAAAACAAAACAAAACAAACAAACAAACAAACAGGCAAAAACCCTCCTCTTAAAATTAAAAACACACACACACACAACTTCTTAAAAGAAAAACAAAAAACAGCCCTGCCCACACACACACACACACACACACACACACACACACACACACACACACACAGGCTTGCACGCGCGGGAGCGCGAAATAAAATAATAATAATAATAATAATAATAATAATAATAAAAATAAAAAATAAGCCCTCCTTAGTAATGACATTAATCCAGCCTTTCAATGCTTTCAACCCTTCGGCAAGCCCATGCGGCCCGGCCCGTACTTGGTCTCTGGACAGGGGCCTGAGCATTCATCCAGAGAGGGAGCTGGACCCGAGGGCCCAGCCCAAGCATGGCATAAGAGCCCGTCCCGCCCTCTGCTGGTCGAGTAGCGCTAATGCAAGTCACCCTCCCGCAGCCACCTCTGGGGAAGGCAGAAACAGGTGCCGGGACTTGACCTGAGGGGGGAAGGACAAGCCAGCAGGGGGCGCGCCGCCTACGAGAAGGCAGGGGCTGAAGGGTGCTCATGGATGCCGACGGACCATTCACATCAAGGAGCGTCTGTGCGTGACTGGGTGTTTACGTCCGCAGTCACGCACAGACAAGCACTCGCCGCACTCAGACCCTGCTCCGAAGGGCCCCACAGACACAGGGACGAGTCATGCCCTCCCTCGGTAGGGCTAAGCTGTTTGACTGCAGACAGATGGCATTCTCTCCCTAGGCCCCCACTCTGCACCCTGTTCAGAAGGGTACCCTCGCCCTGGCCCTCAGCTTCTTCAACTCCAGCTTCCCGTCTTCCTGAGAACTGACCCGTTTATGCAAATCAATTTCACCTGACTCAGCCTCAGTGTCCTCTTCCAGAGATGGGTTCATGTCGCCTGCAAGGTGTCCCTGCTCCCACCACACTGGAAGCCCTCAAGGTGCCATTGGCACCTGGGCCCGCCCAAGGGAGGGGCCAAACCCTAAGCTGCTTTTCTGTAGGGAGATGCCTCCAGGGATATGCCTCTAGGGGCGTGGGGGTGTAGTGTGGGGAGTGGGGGGGGTGTGTGTGTCTGGAACATTTCACAGAAATGCAGTAAACACCAACACGAACACACACACACACACACACACACACACACACACACACACACACACAACTGTGGTACATCTACCCAGTGGAAGACTACACTGCGGTAATAAAGTGGGAAGAAGAAGGAATTCTTGCCAGCATGGATGGAACTGGAGAGCATTATGCTAAGTGAAATTCGCCAGTCAGAGAAAATTGAATACCACATGATCTCACTCATTTGTGGAATACAGAGAACAACATAGACTGACGAACAGGGACAGATCCATACACATCTATACCCCCGCTCTCTGACGGGGCTGTTTGACTGCTGGTGGCCTCTGGCGTCCTGGGCTCAGAGCTAAGTAACGAAAGCATACACATTTTATTCACATCCACCTCAGCCTCTGCCTCCCATGACCTCCAAGGGCCGCTACGTCCGGTGGGTTTGCGTCTCCGGTCTCCCCCTCCCCCATCCCGCACACCCCCCCTCCCACTCCCCCTCCCCCCCCCCATGCAAATGGGACGGATGTTTTCAAGGGTCCATTGCCGAGAGATAGAATCAATTGCAATGAATGAAGAGAAATGAGCACAGAAATAAGAAAAAAAAAATAATAACATAAAGTAAAATAAAACCCGCCAACACTCTTCACGGGTCCCGGGTCGGAGGAGCCTGCCCAAGAGGCGCCCGCCGGTCAAGCACCCCAGGCATAGCAGCCACTTTCAGGAGAACCTTTCCTTGAGATGCGCCACCTGCCCCACCCTAAGGTTGGGGTCTCCCAAACGGTGACGCTTCATTCCTGGGAGCGGCTGATTGGTGGGCCTCTCTGGCTCCTCCCACCCACCACCGCTCTGGGACTATATAAGAAGGGGCGGCAGCACCTGGCAGGGTCTATGGTTCACAGACCTTCTCAGCCCTGAAGAAGGCGCGTCTGAACTCTGTTGTCTCCGTCTGAACAGCTGTCTGCGTGTCATTTCTGCTTCCGCGAGGAGTCCGTCCACACCTTTGGGAATCCCAGGGCCTGGACCCCAACATCTGGGGCCCGCTCAGGAACAGCTCCGGCGCCCGCGCGCGCTGCAAGGGAAGGGCCGGCGTGCTTCCCGCACGGGCTCGATCTGAGGCCGATTCCGGCCCGCCATGGCCGACAAAGTCAACATGTCTCTGGACGACATCATTGGGCCGAACCGGAGCCAGCGGGGCGGCAGCGGCGGGGCTAGGGACCGAAGCCAGGACCGAGGCCGGGACCGAGGCTGGGACCGAGGCCGGGACCGAGGCCGGGACCGAGGCTGGGACCGAGGCCGGGACCGAGGCCGGGACCGAGGCTGGGACCGAGGCCGGGACCGAGGCCGGGCCGGCTCCCAGGGAGGCCGCAATGGCGGAGCGCAAACCACCGCTCCAGTGAGCCGGGGCGGCGGGCCGTTCCGGAACCGGGCGGCCCTCGACCGAGGCAGGAACCGGCCGGCGCCCTACAGCAGGCCGCTGAGACAGCTTCCCGACGAGTGGCAACACGACCGCTGCCGCAGGGGCTTGGGCAGGGGCGCCGGCCCGGTGACCGGGGGGAAGCTGCTTCTGTCCAACCTGGCCTTCGGAGTGTCCGACGAGGACGTCCAGCAGCTGTTTGCGGAGTTCGGGCCTCTGAAGAAGGCCGGGGTCCACTACGACCGCTCCGGCCGCAGCCTGGGAACAGGCCACGTGCACTTTGCGCGGAAGGCAGACGCCCTCGAAGCCATGAGACAGTACCACGGCGCCCCTTTGGATGGCCGTCCCCTCAACATCCAGCTCGTCACCTCACAGATACACACGCAGCGCAGCCCGGTACAGAGTGTCAACAGGGGCGGGGTGACTCCACACCGAGGATCTGGAGGCTTGGGCGGAGGCAGCCGGGCTACAGGCCGGGGCACCGGACGCAATTCACAGCAACAGATCTCTGCGGAGGAGTTGGACGCTCAGCTGGACGCTTACAACTCCATGAGGAGCACCAAAAGGTTGGACGCCCAGGTGAACACTGGCGGCGCGCTGAGGGGCACCAAAAAGTGGGACTCCCAGAAGGACGCTTACAACCCGATGGGGGGCACCGAGGAGTTGGACGCCCAGCTGGACGCTTCCGACGCCATGATGGACACCAGCTAAAGCACCACCCAGCCAGTGCGTGCGTGCTGGAGCTAGGCCTGGAAACCGTCTCGCGGTGCTTCCCGAGGGCGGGCTGGCGGGGACCTGTGGCCAATTGGGGAGTTGTTTCTTCTGTTTTCAAATAGGATTGGAAACTCATGCAAAGTTTTCTCTTTAACGTTTATTTTATTAAAATAAAATTCCGAAAAACACCTGTGCTGTACCTAGTCATTTTGGGGATCAATTCTACTGGTAGCTATTGTGGAGGAGCTGGCGTTTTCACCTTGGCCATAATAAACAGAAATGGGTCTATTCAAAACCAACCAACCAACCAACCAACCAACCAACCAACCAACAAACCAAACAAACAAAAAAACAAACAAAGAAACTACTTCCCTCAACAACAACAAAAATCATAAATACAAAACAAAACAAAAAAAAAAAAAAAAAAAAAACCTCCAAAAACAAAATACCTCCAAACAAAACAAAACAAAACAAAAAAAAAACTTCAAAAAAAAAAAAAAAAGGAAAACAAACAAACAAAAAAACCTCCATAGAAAACACGCTGATGCAGCCTTTCAACGTTCTGACGCTTCGGCAAGCCCAGATGGCCAGGCCCGAACCTGGTCTCTGGGCGGGGGCCTGGCCATTCATCCACAGAGGGAGGGGGATGGGGGGTGGGGGTGGGGGAGGGGCGGTCGACCAGATGGCCTGGACCTGACACAGTCTTTGGCTGTGGATAACAGAGATTGGGTTGACTGGGGCCTGGGCCAAAGAGCTGGTCCCGCCCTCGGCTGGCCGAGAAGCGCCAAAGCAAGCCACCCTCCTGCAGCCGGAGCCAGGTGCCTGGACTTGACCGGAGCGGGGAAGGACGAGCAGGGGGCACGCTGTCTGCAAGAAGGCAGGGGCCGAAGGGTGGTCATGGATGCCGACCGACCATTCAGATCCAGAAGTGTCCGTGCGTGACTGCGGTTTTACACACACAGACGCACACGCGCACACGCACACGCACACGCAGAAGCACACCCACACCCACACCCACACCCACACACCTCCCCCCACTCCCGCCTGCACCCGCACCCGCACCAACAACACAAAGGTATTCATCCACCTTTGTGTAGTAAAAAGTATACTTGTGCAATGTTTTGTACTCGTATTATTCTGTGCTACGAAAACGGGGAAGTTAAAACGCGGGATTTGGGGCGGCCGGTAAAAGAGAGGGTAAAAGAGAGGGATTGACCTTTGCCCTTTCAAAATGGCGGCTGACTGGTTTGGCTCCGTGGACAGAGCATCGGCGTGCGGACTAAAGGGTCCCAGGTCCGATTCCAGCCGAGGGCATATACCTCGCTTGTGGGCACATGCCCAGCAGGAGGTCTGCAGGAGGCAGCTGATTGAGGTTTCTCCATCTTTGAGGTTTCTAATTCTCTATCCCCCTTCCTTCCACACGGTAAGAAGATCATTAGATAGATATTTAAAAGCAAAATGGCGGCTGCCAAGTCACCGGAGCCCAAATGGCGGGAAGTATGCCAGGGTCCCCCACATCACGGGACAGTGCATGAACACCAAGTTAGAGATCCACCTCATGCGCCGCATCCACCCGCCAGACGGCGAGATCTTCCGCAACTTCAAAGAGCTCTCCCCTGTGGTCCAGGAGACTGGCAAGCAGGTGATCCGGGAGCAGCAGCCGCGGCCGCAGCCGCAGCAAGAACACGGGACTGAGGAAAGCCAGGGCTATGGCTGGCGGAGCCCTGCCCAGCCCAGCGTCGGGGAGTCCAGGGCTGCAGCTTCGGAGGAGCAGCCCGTTCCGTTTCTTCTGGCTGTGGACGTGGGCTCGAGAGACCAGAATTACCCCCAGAGCCAGCAGGATGTGTTCCTATGTCCTGGAAACCGTTAGTGTGCACTTACCTACCTTCGTCTCCGCCAGGCGCCGCCCTGGGGTCTTCATCCTGTTCGATGAGAACCACTTCGGGTTCCTCTGGCTGTCGGCAAAACACTTCATCCTGTTTGGCAGAGTCCAGAACACCTTCCAGAATGGGGAGGCACCATCCCTGCAGGCCTTCCTGGGGATGCCCTGGAACATTCAGTCCGGGCCCCCTGGAAGGAGCAGCTTGCATGCACTTTGAAGACTGGATCTTCTGACTGGGTTTAAAAAACAAAACAAAACAAACAAACAAACAAACAGGCAAAAACCCTCCTCTTAAAATTAAAAACACACACACACACAACTTCTTAAAAGAAAAACAAAAAACAGCCCTGCCCACACACACACACACACACACACACACACACACACACACAGGCTTGCACGCGCGGGAGCGCGAAATAAAATAATAATAATAATAATAATAATAATAATAATAATAATAATAATAAAAATAAAAAATAAGCCCTCCTTAGTAATGACATTAATCCAGCCTTTCAATGCTTTCAACCCTTCGGCAAGCCCATGCGGCCCGGCCCGTACTTGGTCTCTGGACAGGGGCCTGAGCATTCATCCAGAGAGGGAGCTGGACCCGAGGGCCCAGCCCAAGCATGGCATAAGAGCCCGTCCCGCCCTCTGCTGGTCGAGTAGCGCTAATGCAAGTCACCCTCCCGCAGCCACCTCTGGGGAAGGCAGAAACAGGTGCCGGGACTTGACCTGAGGGGGGAAGGACAAGCCAGCAGGGGGCGCGCCGCCTACGAGAAGGCAGGGGCTGAAGGGTGCTCATGGATGCCGACGGACCATTCACATCAAGGAGCGTCTGTGCGTGACTGGGTGTTTACGTCCGCAGTCACGCACAGACAAGCACTCGCCGCACTCAGACCCTGCTCCGAAGGGCCCCACAGACACAGGGACGAGTCATGCCCTCCCTCGGTAGGGCTAAGCTGTTTGACTGCAGACAGATGGCATTCTCTCCCTAGGCCCCCACTCTGCACCCTGTTCAGAAGGGTACCCTCGCCCTGGCCCTCAGCTTCTTCAACTCCAGCTTCCCGTCTTCCTGAGAACTGACCCGTTTATGCAAATCAATTTCACCTGACTCAGCCTCAGTGTCCTCTTCCAGAGATGGGTTCATGTCGCCTGCAAGGTGTCCCTGCTCCCACCACACTGGAAGCCCTCAAGGTGCCATTGGCACCTGGGCCCGCCCAAGGGAGGGGCCAAACCCTAAGCTGCTTTTCTGTAGGGAGATGCCTCCAGGGATATGCCTCTAGGGGCGTGGGGGTGTAGTGTGGGGAGTGGGGGGGGTGTGTGTGTCTGGAACATTTCACAGAAATGCAGTAAACACCAACACGAACACACACACACACACACACACACACACACACACACACACACAAAACTGTGGTACATCTACCCAGTGGAAGACTACACTGCGGTAATAAAGTGGGAAGAAGAAGGAATTCTTGCCAGCATGGATGGAACTGGAGAGCATTATGCTAAGTGAAATTCGCCAGTCAGAGAAAATTGAATACCACATGATCTCACTCATTTGTGGAATACAGAGAACAACATAGACTGACGAACAGGGACAGATCCATACACATCTATACCCCCGCTCTCTGACGGGGCTGTTTGACTGCTGGTGGCCTCTGGCGTCCTGGGCTCAGAGCTAAGTAACGAAAGCATACACATTTTATTCACATCCACCTCAGCCTCTGCCTCCCATGACCTCCAAGGGCCGCTACGTCCGGTGGGTTTGCGTCTCCGGTCTCCCCCTCCCCCATCCCGCACACCCCCCCTCCCACTCCCCCTCCCCCCCCATGCAAATGGGACGGATGTTTTCAAGGGTCCATTGCCGAGAGATAGAATCAATTGCAATGAATGAAGAGAAATGAGCACAGAAATAAAAAAAAATAATAATAATAACATAAAGTAAAATAAAACCCGCCAACACTCTTCACGGGTCCCGGGTCGGAGGAGCCTGCCCAAGAGGCGCCCGCCGGTCAAGCACCCCAGGCATAGCAGCCACTTTCAGGAGAACCTTTCCTTGAGATGCGCCACCTGCCCCACCCTAAGGTTGGGGTCTCCCAAACGGTGACGCTTCATTCCTGGGAGCGGCTGATTGGTGGGCCTCTCTGGCTCCTCCCACCCACCACCGCTCTGGGACTATATAAGAAGGGGCGGCAGCACCTGGCAGGGTCTATGGTTCACAGACCTTCTCAGCCCTGAAGAAGGCGCGTCTGAACTCTGTTGTCTCCGTCTGAACAGCTGTCTGCGTGTCATTTCTGCTTCCGCGAGGAGTCCGTCCACACCTTTGGGAATCCCAGGGCCTGGACCCCAACATCTGGGGCCCGCTCAGGAACAGCTCCGGCGCCCGCGCGCGCTGCAAGGGAAGGGCCGGCGTGCTTCCCGCACGGGCTCGATCTGAGGCCGATTCCGGCCCGCCATGGCCGACAAAGTCAACATGTCTCTGGACGACATCATTGGGCCGAACCGGAGCCAGCGGGGCGGCAGCGGCGGGGCTAGGGACCGAAGCCAGGACCGAGGCCGGGACCGAGGCTGGGACCGAGGCCGGGACCGAGGCCGGGACCGAGGCTGGGACCGAGGCCGGGACCGAGGCCGGGACCGAGGCTGGGACCGAGGCCGGGACCGAGGCCGGGCCGGCTCCCAGGGAGGCCGCAATGGCGGAGCGCAAACCACCGCTCCAGTGAGCCGGGGCGGCGGGCCGTTCCGGAACCGGGCGGCCCTCGACCGAGGCAGGAACCGGCCGGCGCCCTACAGCAGGCCGCTGAGACAGCTTCCCGACGAGTGGCAACACGACCGCTGCCGCAGGGGCTTGGGCAGGGGCGCCGGCCCGGTGACCGGGGGGAAGCTGCTTCTGTCCAACCTGGCCTTCGGAGTGTCCGACGAGGACGTCCAGCAGCTGTTTGCGGAGTTCGGGCCTCTGAAGAAGGCCGGGGTCCACTACGACCGCTCCGGCCGCAGCCTGGGAACAGGCCACGTGCACTTTGCGCGGAAGGCAGACGCCCTCGAAGCCATGAGACAGTACCACGGCGCCCCTTTGGATGGCCGTCCCCTCAACATCCAGCTCGTCACCTCACAGATACACACGCAGCGCAGCCCGGTACAGAGTGTCAACAGGGGCGGGGTGACTCCACACCGAGGATCTGGAGGCTTGGGCGGAGGCAGCCGGGCTACAGGCCGGGGCACCGGACGCAATTCACAGCAACAGATCTCTGCGGAGGAGTTGGACGCTCAGCTGGACGCTTACAACTCCATGAGGAGCACCAAAAGGTTGGACGCCCAGGTGAACACTGGCGGCGCGCTGAGGGGCACCAAAAAGTGGGACTCCCAGAAGGACGCTTACAACCCGATGGGGGGCACCGAGGAGTTGGACGCCCAGCTGGACGCTTCCGACGCCATGATGGACACCAGCTAAAGCACCACCCAGCCAGTGCGTGCGTGCTGGAGCTAGGCCTGGAAACCGTCTCGCGGTGCTTCCCGAGGGCGGGCTGGCGGGGACCTGTGGCCAATTGGGGAGTTGTTTCTTCTGTTTTCAAATAGGATTGGAAACTCATGCAAAGTTTTCTCTTTAACGTTTATTTTATTAAAATAAAATTCCGAAAAACACCTGTGCTGTACCTAGTCATTTTGGGGATCAATTCTACTGGTAGCTATTGTGGAGGAGCTGGCGTTTTCACCTTGGCCATAATAAACAGAAATGGGTCTATTCAAAACCAACCAACCAACCAACCAACCAACCAACCAACCAACCAACAAACCAAACAAACAAAAAAACAAACAAAGAAACTACTTCCCTCAACAACAACAAAAATCATAAATACAAAACAAAACAAAAAAAAAAAAAAAAAAAAAACCTCCAAAAACAAAATACCTCCAAACAAAACAAAACAAAACAAAAAAAAAACTTCAAAAAAAAAAAAAAAAAGGAAAACAAACAAACAAAAAAACCTCCATAGAAAACACGCTGATGCAGCCTTTCAACGTTCTGACGCTTCGGCAAGCCCAGATGGCCAGGCCCGAACCTGGTCTCTGGGCGGGGGCCTGGCCATTCATCCACAGAGGGAGGGGGATGGGGGGTGGGGGTGGGGGAGGGGCGGTCGACCAGATGGCCTGGACCTGACACAGTCTTTGGCTGTGGATAACAGAGATTGGGTTGACTGGGGCCTGGGCCAAAGAGCTGGTCCCGCCCTCGGCTGGCCGAGAAGCGCCAAAGCAAGCCACCCTCCTGCAGCCGGAGCCAGGTGCCTGGACTTGACCGGAGCGGGGAAGGACGAGCAGGGGGCACGCTGTCTGCAAGAAGGCAGGGGCCGAAGGGTGGTCATGGATGCCGACCGACCATTCAGATCCAGAAGTGTCCGTGCGTGACTGCGGTTTTACACACACAGACGCACACGCGCACACGCACACGCACACGCAGAAGCACACCCACACCCACACCCACACCCACACACCTCCCCCCACTCCCGCCTGCACCCGCACCCGCACCAACAACACAAAGGTATTCATCCACCTTTGTGTAGTAAAAAGTATACTTGTGCAATGTTTTGTACTCGTATTATTCTGTGCTACGAAAACGGGGAAGTTAAAACGCGGGATTTGGGGCGGCCGGTAAAAGAGAGGGTAAAAGAGAGGGATTGACCTTTGCCCTTTCAAAATGGCGGCTGACTGGTTTGGCTCCGTGGACAGAGCATCGGCGTGCGGACTAAAGGGTCCCAGGTCCGATTCCAGCCGAGGGCATATACCTCGCTTGTGGGCACATGCCCAGCAGGAGGTCTGCAGGAGGCAGCTGATTGAGGTTTCTCCATCTTTGAGGTTTCTAATTCTCTATCCCCCTTCCTTCCACACGGTAAGAAGATCATTAGATAGATATTTAAAAGCAAAATGGCGGCTGCCAAGTCACCGGAGCCCAAATGGCGGGAAGTATGCCAGGGTCCCCCACATCACGGGACAGTGCATGAACACCAAGTTAGAGATCCACCTCATGCGCCGCATCCACCCGCCAGACGGCGAGATCTTCCGCAACTTCAAAGAGCTCTCCCCTGTGGTCCAGGAGACTGGCAAGCAGGTGATCCGGGAGCAGCAGCCGCGGCCGCAGCCGCAGCAAGAACACGGGACTGAGGAAAGCCAGGGCTATGGCTGGCGGAGCCCTGCCCAGCCCAGCGTCGGGGAGTCCAGGGCTGCAGCTTCGGAGGAGCAGCCCGTTCCGTTTCTTCTGGCTGTGGACGTGGGCTCGAGAGACCAGAATTACCCCCAGAGCCAGCAGGATGTGTTCCTATGTCCTGGAAACCGTTAGTGTGCACTTACCTACCTTCGTCTCCGCCAGGCGCCGCCCTGGGGTCTTCATCCTGTTCGATGAGAACCACTTCGGGTTCCTCTGGCTGTCGGCAAAACACTTCATCCTGTTTGGCAGAGTCCAGAACACCTTCCAGAATGGGGAGGCACCATCCCTGCAGGCCTTCCTGGGGATGCCCTGGAACATTCAGTCCGGGCCCCCTGGAAGGAGCAGCTTGCATGCACTTTGAAGACTGGATCTTCTGACTGGGTTTAAAAAACAAAACAAAACAAACAAACAAACAAACAGGCAAAAACCCTCCTCTTAAAATTAAAAACACACACACACACAACTTCTTAAAAGAAAAACAAAAAACAGCCCTGCCCACACACACACACACACACACACACACACACACACAGGCTTGCACGCGCGGGAGCGCGAAATAAAATAATAATAATAATAATAATAATAATAATAATAATAATAATAAAAATAAAAAATAAGCCCTCCTTAGTAATGACATTAATCCAGCCTTTCAATGCTTTCAACCCTTCGGCAAGCCCATGCGGCCCGGCCCGTACTTGGTCTCTGGACAGGGGCCTGAGCATTCATCCAGAGAGGGAGCTGGACCCGAGGGCCCAGCCCAGCCCAAGCATGGCATAAGAGCCCGTCCCGCCCTCTGCTGGTCGAGTAGCGCTAATGCAAGTCACCCTCCCGCAGCCACCTCTGGGGAAGGCAGAAACAGGTGCCGGGACTTGACCTGAGGGGGGAAGGACAAGCCAGCAGGGGGCGCGCCGCCTACGAGAAGGCAGGGGCTGAAGGGTGCTCATGGATGCCGACGGACCATTCACATCAAGGAGCGTCTGTGCGTGACTGGGTGTTTACGTCCGCAGTCACGCACAGACAAGCACTCGCCGCACTCAGACCCTGCTCCGAAGGGCCCCACAGACACAGGGACGAGTCATGCCCTCCCTCGGTAGGGCTAAGCTGTTTGACTGCAGACAGATGGCATTCTCTCCCTAGGCCCCCACTCTGCACCCTGTTCAGAAGGGTACCCTCGCCCTGGCCCTCAGCTTCTTCAACTCCAGCTTCCCGTCTTCCTGAGAACTGACCCGTTTATGCAAATCAATTTCACCTGACTCAGCCTCAGTGTCCTCTTCCAGAGATGGGTTCATGTCGCCTGCAAGGTGTCCCTGCTCCCACCACACTGGAAGCCCTCAAGGTGCCATTGGCACCTGGGCCCGCCCAAGGGAGGGGCCAAACCCTAAGCTGCTTTTCTGTAGGGAGATGCCTCCAGGGATATGCCTCTAGGGGCGTGGGGGTGTAGTGTGGGGAGTGGGGGGGGGTGTGTGTGTCTGGAACATTTCACAGAAATGCAGTAAACACCAACACGAACACACACACACACACACACACACACACACACACACACACACAAAACTGTGGTACATCTACCCAGTGGAAGACTACACTGCGGTAATAAAGTGGGAAGAAGAAGGAATTCTTGCCAGCATGGATGGAACTGGAGAGCATTATGCTAAGTGAAATTCGCCAGTCAGAGAAAATTGAATACCACATGATCTCACTCATTTGTGGAATACAGAGAACAACATAGACTGACGAACAGGGACAGATCCATACACATCTATACCCCCGCTCTCTGACGGGGCTGTTTGACTGCTGGTGGCCTCTGGCGTCCTGGGCTCAGAGCTAAGTAACGAAAGCATACACATTTTATTCACATCCACCTCAGCCTCTGCCTCCCATGACCTCCAAGGGCCGCTACGTCCGGTGGGTTTGCGTCTCCGGTCTCCCCCTCCCCCATCCCGCACACCCCCCCTCCCACTCCCCCTCCCCCCCCATGCAAATGGGACGGATGTTTTCAAGGGTCCATTGCCGAGAGATAGAATCAATTGCAATGAATGAAGAGAAATGAGCACAGAAATAAAAAAAAATAATAATAATAACATAAAGTAAAATAAAACCCGCCAACACTCTTCACGGGTCCCGGGTCGGAGGAGCCTGCCCAAGAGGCGCCCGCCGGTCAAGCACCCCAGGCATAGCAGCCACTTTCAGGAGAACCTTTCCTTGAGATGCGCCACCTGCCCCACCCTAAGGTTGGGGTCTCCCAAACGGTGACGCTTCATTCCTGGGAGCGGCTGATTGGTGGGCCTCTCTGGCTCCTCCCACCCACCACCGCTCTGGGACTATATAAGAAGGGGCGGCAGCACCTGGCAGGGTCTATGGTTCACAGACCTTCTCAGCCCTGAAGAAGGCGCGTCTGAACTCTGTTGTCTCCGTCTGAACAGCTGTCTGCGTGTCATTTCTGCTTCCGCGAGGAGTCCGTCCACACCTTTGGGAATCCCAGGGCCTGGACCCCAACATCTGGGGCCCGCTCAGGAACAGCTCCGGCGCCCGCGCGCGCTGCAAGGGAAGGGCCGGCGTGCTTCCCGCACGGGCTCGATCTGAGGCCGATTCCGGCCCGCCATGGCCGACAAAGTCAACATGTCTCTGGACGACATCATTGGGCCGAACCGGAGCCAGCGGGGCGGCAGCGGCGGGGCTAGGGACCGAAGCCAGGACCGAGGCCGGGACCGAGGCTGGGACCGAGGCCGGGACCGAGGCCGGGACCGAGGCTGGGACCGAGGCCGGGACCGAGGCCGGGACCGAGGCCGGGACCGAGGCCGGGACCGAGGCCGGGCCGGCTCCCAGGGAGGCCGCAATGGCGGAGCGCAAACCACCGCTCCAGTGAGCCGGGGCGGCGGGCCGTTCCGGAACCGGGCGGCCCTCGACCGAGGCAGGAACCGGCCGGCGCCCTACAGCAGGCCGCTGAGACAGCTTCCCGACGAGTGGCAACACGACCGCTGCCGCAGGGGCTTGGGCAGGGGCGCCGGCCCGGTGACCGGGGGGAAGCTGCTTCTGTCCAACCTGGCCTTCGGAGTGTCCGACGAGGACGTCCAGCAGCTGTTTGCGGAGTTCGGGCCTCTGAAGAAGGCCGGGGTCCACTACGACCGCTCCGGCCGCAGCCTGGGAACAGGCCACGTGCACTTTGCGCGGAAGGCAGACGCCCTCGAAGCCATGAGACAGTACCACGGCGCCCCTTTGGATGGCCGTCCCCTCAACATCCAGCTCGTCACCTCACAGATACACACGCAGCGCAGCCCGGTACAGAGTGTCAACAGGGGCGGGGTGACTCCACACCGAGGATCTGGAGGCTTGGGCGGAGGCAGCCGGGCTACAGGCCGGGGCACCGGACGCAATTCACAGCAACAGATCTCTGCGGAGGAGTTGGACGCTCAGCTGGACGCTTACAACTCCATGAGGAGCACCAAAAGGTTGGACGCCCAGGTGAACACTGGCGGCGCGCTGAGGGGCACCAAAAAGTGGGACTCCCAGAAGGACGCTTACAACCCGATGGGGGGCACCGAGGAGTTGGACGCCCAGCTGGACGCTTCCGACGCCATGATGGACACCAGCTAAAGCACCACCCAGCCAGTGCGTGCGTGCTGGAGCTAGGCCTGGAAACCGTCTCGCGGTGCTTCCCGAGGGCGGGCTGGCGGGGACCTGTGGCCAATTGGGGAGTTGTTTCTTCTGTTTTCAAATAGGATTGGAAACTCATGCAAAGTTTTCTCTTTAACGTTTATTTTATTAAAATAAAATTCCGAAAAACACCTGTGCTGTACCTAGTCATTTTGGGGATCAATTCTACTGGTAGCTATTGTGGAGGAGCTGGCGTTTTCACCTTGGCCATAATAAACAGAAATGGGTCTATTCAAAACCAACCAACCAACCAACCAACCAACCAACCAACCAACAAACCAAACAAACAAAAAAACAAACAAAGAAACTACTTCCCTCAACAACAACAAAAATCATAAATACAAAACAAAACAAACAAAAAAAAAAAAAAAAAACCTCCAAAAACAAAATACCTCCAAACAAAACAAAACAAAACAAAAAAAAAACTTCAAAAAAAAAAAAAAAAGGAAAACAAACAAACAAAAAAACCTCCATAGAAAACACGCTGATGCAGCCTTTCAACGTTCTGACGCTTCGGCAAGCCCAGATGGCCAGGCCCGAACCTGGTCTCTGGGCGGGGGCCTGGCCATTCATCCACAGAGGGAGGGGGATGGGGGGTGGGGGTGGGGGAGGGGCGGTCGACCAGATGGCCTGGACCTGACACAGTCTTTGGCTGTGGATAACAGAGATTGGGTTGACTGGGGCCTGGGCCAAAGAGCTGGTCCCGCCCTCGGCTGGCCGAGAAGCGCCAAAGCAAGCCACCCTCCTGCAGCCGGAGCCAGGTGCCTGGACTTGACCGGAGCGGGGAAGGACGAGCAGGGGGCACGCTGTCTGCAAGAAGGCAGGGGCCGAAGGGTGGTCATGGATGCCGACCGACCATTCAGATCCAGAAGTGTCCGTGCGTGACTGCGGTTTTACACACACAGACGCACACGCGCACACGCACACGCACACGCAGAAGCACACCCACACCCACACCCACACCCACACACCTCCCCCCACTCCCGCCTGCACCCGCACCCGCACCAACAACACAAAGGTATTCATCCACCTTTGTGTAGTAAAAAGTATACTTGTGCAATGTTTTGTACTCGTATTATTCTGTGCTACGAAAACGGGGAAGTTAAAACGGGGGATTTGGGGCGGCCGGTAAAAGAGAGGGTAAAAGAGAGGGATTGACCTTTGCCCTTTCAAAATGGCGGCTGACTGGTTTGGCTCCGTGGACAGAGCATCGGCGTGCGGACTAAAGGGTCCCAGGTCCGATTCCAGCCGAGGGCATATACCTCGCTTGTGGGCACATGCCCAGCAGGAGGTCTGCAGGAGGCAGCTGATTGAGGTTTCTCCATCTTTGAGGTTTCTAATTCTCTATCCCCCTTCCTTCCACACGGTAAGAAGATCATTAGATAGATATTTAAAAGCAAAATGGCGGCTGCCAAGTCACCGGAGCCCAAATGGCGGGAAGTATGCCAGGGTCCCCCACATCACGGGACAGTGCATGAACACCAAGTTAGAGATCCACCTCATGCGCCGCATCCACCCGCCAGACGGCGAGATCTTCCGCAACTTCAAAGAGCTCTCCCCTGTGGTCCAGGAGACTGGCAAGCAGGTGATCCGGGAGCAGCAGCCGCGGCCGCAGCCGCAGCAAGAACACGGGACTGAGGAAAGCCAGGGCTATGGCTGGCGGAGCCCTGCCCAGCCCAGCGTCGGGGAGTCCAGGGCTGCAGCTTCGGAGGAGCAGCCCGTTCCGTTTCTTCTGGCTGTGGACGTGGGCTCGAGAGACCAGAATTACCCCCAGAGCCAGCAGGATGTGTTCCTATGTCCTGGAAACCGTTAGTGTGCACTTACCTACCTTCGTCTCCGCCAGGCGCCGCCCTGGGGTCTTCATCCTGTTCGATGAGAACCACTTCGGGTTCCTCTGGCTGTCGGCAAAACACTTCATCCTGTTTGGCAGAGTCCAGAACACCTTCCAGAATGGGGAGGCACCATCCCTGCAGGCCTTCCTGGGGATGCCCTGGAACATTCAGTCCGGGCCCCCTGGAAGGAGCAGCTTGCATGCACTTTGAAGACTGGATCTTCTGACTGGGTTTAAAAAACAAAACAAAACAAACAAACAAACAAACAGGCAAAAACCCTCCTCTTAAAATTAAAAACACACACACACACAACTTCTTAAAAGAAAAACAAAAAACAGCCCTGCCCACACACACACACACACACACACACACACACACACACACACACACACAGGCTTGCACGCGCGGGAGCGCGAAATAAAATAATAATAATAATAATAATAATAATAAAAATAAAAAATAAGCCCTCCTTAGTAATGACATTAATCCAGCCTTTCAATGCTTTCAACCCTTCGGCAAGCCCATGCGGCCCGGCCCGTACTTGGTCTCTGGACAGGGGCCTGAGCATTCATCCAGAGAGGGAGCTGGACCCGAGGGCCCAGCCCAAGCATGGCATAAGAGCCCGTCCCGCCCTCTGCTGGTCGAGTAGCGCTAATGCAAGTCACCCTCCCGCAGCCACCTCTGGGGAAGGCAGAAACAGGTGCCGGGACTTGACCTGAGGGGGGAAGGACAAGCCAGCAGGGGGCGCGCCGCCTACGAGAAGGCAGGGGCTGAAGGGTGCTCATGGATGCCGACGGACCATTCACATCAAGGAGCGTCTGTGCGTGACTGGGTGTTTACGTCCGCAGTCACGCACAGACAAGCACTCGCCGCACTCAGACCCTGCTCCGAAGGGCCCCACAGACACAGGGACGAGTCATGCCCTCCCTCGGTAGGGCTAAGCTGTTTGACTGCAGACAGATGGCATTCTCTCCCTAGGCCCCCACTCTGCACCCTGTTCAGAAGGGTACCCTCGCCCTGGCCCTCAGCTTCTTCAACTCCAGCTTCCCGTCTTCCTGAGAACTGACCCGTTTATGCAAATCAATTTCACCTGACTCAGCCTCAGTGTCCTCTTCCAGAGATGGGTTCATGTCGCCTGCAAGGTGTCCCTGCTCCCACCACACTGGAAGCCCTCAAGGTGCCATTGGCACCTGGGCCCGCCCAAGGGAGGGGCCAAACCCTAAGCTGCTTTTCTGTAGGGAGATGCCTCCAGGGATATGCCTCTAGGGGCGTGGGGGTGTAGTGTGGGGAGTGGGGGGGGGGTGTGTGTGTCTGGAACATTTCACAGAAATGCAGTAAACACCAACACGAACACACACACACACACACACACACACACACACACACAAAACTGTGGTACATCTACCCAGTGGAAGACTACACTGCGGTAATAAAGTGGGAAGAAGAAGGAATTCTTGCCAGCATGGATGGAACTGGAGAGCATTATGCTAAGTGAAATTCGCCAGTCAGAGAAAATTGAATACCACATGATCTCACTCATTTGTGGAATACAGAGAACAACATAGACTGACAAACAGGGACAGATCCATACACATCTATACCCCCGCTCTCTGACGGGGCTGTTTGACTGCTGGTGGCCTCTGGCGTCCTGGGCTCAGAGCTAAGTAACGAAAGCATACACATTTTATTCACATCCACCTCAGCCTCTGCCTCCCATGACCTCCAAGGGCCGCTACGTCCGGTGGGTTTGCGTCTCCGGTCTCCCCCTCCCCCATCCCGCACACCCCCCCTCCCACTCCCCCTCCCCCCCCATGCAAATGGGACGGATGTTTTCAAGGGTCCATTGCCGAGAGATAGAATCAATTGCAATGAATGAAGAGAAATGAGCACAGAAATAAAAAAAAATAATAATAATAACATAAAGTAAAATAAAACCCGCCAACACTCTTCACGGGTCCCGGGTCGGAGGAGCCTGCCCAAGAGGCGCCCGCCGGTCAAGCACCCCAGGCATAGCAGCCACTTTCAGGAGAACCTTTCCTTGAGATGCGCCACCTGCCCCACCCTAAGGTTGGGGTCTCCCAAACGGTGACGCTTCATTCCTGGGAGCGGCTGATTGGTGGGCCTCTCTGGCTCCTCCCACCCACCACCGCTCTGGGACTATATAAGAAGGGGCGGCAGCACCTGGCAGGGTCTATGGTTCACAGACCTTCTCAGCCCTGAAGAAGGCGCGTCTGAACTCTGTTGTCTCCGTCTGAACAGCTGTCTGCGTGTCATTTCTGCTTCCGCGAGGAGTCCGTCCACACCTTTGGGAATCCCAGGGCCTGGACCCCAACATCTGGGGCCCGCTCAGGAACAGCTCCGGCGCCCGCGCGCGCTGCAAGGGAAGGGCCGGCGTGCTTCCCGCACGGGCTCGATCTGAGGCCGATTCCGGCCCGCCATGGCCGACAAAGTCAACATGTCTCTGGACGACATCATTGGGCCGAACCGGAGCCAGCGGGGCGGCAGCGGCGGGGCTAGGGACCGAAGCCAGGACCGAGGCCGGGACCGAGGCTGGGACCGAGGCCGGGACCGAGGCCGGGACCGAGGCTGGGACCGAGGCCGGGACCGAGGCCGGGACCGAGGCTGGGACCGAGGCCGGGACCGAGGCCGGGCCGGCTCCCAGGGAGGCCGCAATGGCGGAGCGCAAACCACCGCTCCAGTGAGCCGGGGCGGCGGGCCGTTCCGGAACCGGGCGGCCCTCGACCGAGGCAGGAACCGGCCGGCGCCCTACAGCAGGCCGCTGAGACAGCTTCCCGACGAGTGGCAACACGACCGCTGCCGCAGGGGCTTGGGCAGGGGCGCCGGCCCGGTGACCGGGGGGAAGCTGCTTCTGTCCAACCTGGCCTTCGGAGTGTCCGACGAGGACGTCCAGCAGCTGTTTGCGGAGTTCGGGCCTCTGAAGAAGGCCGGGGTCCACTACGACCGCTCCGGCCGCAGCCTGGGAACAGGCCACGTGCACTTTGCGCGGAAGGCAGACGCCCTCGAAGCCATGAGACAGTACCACGGCGCCCCTTTGGATGGCCGTCCCCTCAACATCCAGCTCGTCACCTCACAGATACACACGCAGCGCAGCCCGGTACAGAGTGTCAACAGGGGCGGGGTGACTCCACACCGAGGATCTGGAGGCTTGGGCGGAGGCAGCCGGGCTACAGGCCGGGGCACCGGACGCAATTCACAGCAACAGATCTCTGCGGAGGAGTTGGACGCTCAGCTGGACGCTTACAACTCCATGAGGAGCACCAAAAGGTTGGACGCCCAGGTGAACACTGGCGGCGCGCTGAGGGGCACCAAAAAGTGGGACTCCCAGAAGGACGCTTACAACCCGATGGGGGGCACCGAGGAGTTGGACGCCCAGCTGGACGCTTCCGACGCCATGATGGACACCAGCTAAAGCACCACCCAGCCAGTGCGTGCGTGCTGGAGCTAGGCCTGGAAACCGTCTCGCGGTGCTTCCCGAGGGCGGGCTGGCGGGGACCTGTGGCCAATTGGGGAGTTGTTTCTTCTGTTTTCAAATAGGATTGGAAACTCATGCAAAGTTTTCTCTTTAACGTTTATTTTATTAAAATAAAATTCCGAAAAACACCTGTGCTGTACCTAGTCATTTTGGGGATCAATTCTACTGGTAGCTATTGTGGAGGAGCTGGCGTTTTCACCTTGGCCATAATAAACAGAAATGGGTCTATTCAAAACCAACCAACCAACCAACCAACCAACCAACCAACCAACAAACCAAACAAACAAAAAAACAAACAAAGAAACTACTTCCCTCAACAACAACAAAAATCATAAATACAAAACAAAACAAAAAAAAAAAAAAAAAAACCTCCAAAAACAAAATACCTCCAAACAAAACAAAACAAAACAAAAAAAAAACTTCAAAAAAAAAAAAAAAACTTCAAAAAAAAAAAAAAAAAAGGAAAACAAACAAACAAAAAAACCTCCATAGAAAACACGCTGATGCAGCCTTTCAACGTTCTGACGCTTCGGCAAGCCCAGATGGCCAGGCCCGAACCTGGTCTCTGGGCGGGGGCCTGGCCATTCATCCACAGAGGGAGGGGGATGGGGGGTGGGGGTGGGGGAGGGGCGGTCGACCAGATGGCCTGGACCTGACACAGTCTTTGGCTGTGGATAACAGAGATTGGGTTGACTGGGGCCTGGGCCAAAGAGCTGGTCCCGCCCTCGGCTGGCCGAGAAGCGCCAAAGCAAGCCACCCTCCTGCAGCCGGAGCCAGGTGCCTGGACTTGACCGGAGCGGGGAAGGACGAGCAGGGGGCACGCTGTCTGCAAGAAGGCAGGGGCCGAAGGGTGGTCATGGATGCCGACCGACCATTCAGATCCAGAAGTGTCCGTGCGTGACTGCGGTTTTACACACACAGACGCACACGCGCACACGCACACGCACACGCAGAAGCACACCCACACCCACACCCACACCCACACCCACACACCTCCCCCCACTCCCGCCTGCACCCGCACCCGCACCAACAACACAAAGGTATTCATCCACCTTTGTGTAGTAAAAAGTATACTTGTGCAATGTTTTGTACTCGTATTATTCTGTGCTACGAAAACGGGGAAGTTAAAACGGGGGATTTGGGGCGGCCGGTAAAAGAGAGGGTAAAAGAGAGGGATTGACCTTTGCCCTTTCAAAATGGCGGCTGACTGGTTTGGCTCCGTGGACAGAGCATCGGCGTGCGGACTAAAGGGTCCCAGGTCCGATTCCAGCCGAGGGCATATACCTCGCTTGTGGGCACATGCCCAGCAGGAGGTCTGCAGGAGGCAGCTGATTGAGGTTTCTCCATCTTTGAGGTTTCTAATTCTCTATCCCCCTTCCTTCCACACGGTAAGAAGATCATTAGATAGATATTTAAAAGCAAAATGGCGGCTGCCAAGTCACCGGAGCCCAAATGGCGGGAAGTATGCCAGGGTCCCCCACATCACGGGACAGTGCATGAACACCAAGTTAGAGATCCACCTCATGCGCCGCATCCACCCGCCAGACGGCGAGATCTTCCGCAACTTCAAAGAGCTCTCCCCTGTGGTCCAGGAGACTGGCAAGCAGGTGATCCGGGAGCAGCAGCCGCGGCCGCAGCCGCAGCAAGAACACGGGACTGAGGAAAGCCAGGGCTATGGCTGGCGGAGCCCTGCCCAGCCCAGCGTCGGGGAGTCCAGGGCTGCAGCTTCGGAGGAGCAGCCCGTTCCGTTTCTTCTGGCTGTGGACGTGGGCTCGAGAGACCAGAATTACCCCCAGAGCCAGCAGGATGTGTTCCTATGTCCTGGAAACCGTTAGTGTGCACTTACCTACCTTCGTCTCCGCCAGGCGCCGCCCTGGGGTCTTCATCCTGTTCGATGAGAACCACTTCGGGTTCCTCTGGCTGTCGGCAAAACACTTCATCCTGTTTGGCAGAGTCCAGAACACCTTCCAGAATGGGGAGGCACCATCCCTGCAGGCCTTCCTGGGGATGCCCTGGAACATTCAGTCCGGGCCCCCTGGAAGGAGCAGCTTGCATGCACTTTGAAGACTGGATCTTCTGACTGGGTTTAAAAAACAAAACAAAACAAACAAACAAACAAACAGGCAAAAACCCTCCTCTTAAAATTAAAAACACACACACACACAACTTCTTAAAAGAAAAACAAAAAACAGCCCTGCCCACACACACACACACACACACACACACACACACACACACACACACAGGCTTGCACGCGCGGGAGCGCGAAATAAAATAATAATAATAATAATAATAATAATAATAAAAATAAAAAATAAGCCCTCCTTAGTAATGACATTAATCCAGCCTTTCAATGCTTTCAACCCTTCGGCAAGCCCATGCGGCCCGGCCCGTACTTGGTCTCTGGACAGGGGCCTGAGCATTCATCCAGAGAGGGAGCTGGACCCGAGGGCCCAGCCCAAGCATGGCATAAGAGCCCGTCCCGCCCTCTGCTGGTCGAGTAGCGCTAATGCAAGTCACCCTCCCGCAGCCACCTCTGGGGAAGGCAGAAACAGGTGCCGGGACTTGACCTGAGGGGGGAAGGACAAGCCAGCAGGGGGCGCGCCGCCTACGAGAAGGCAGGGGCTGAAGGGTGCTCATGGATGCCGACGGACCATTCACATCAAGGAGCGTCTGTGCGTGACTGGGTGTTTACGTCCGCAGTCACGCACAGACAAGCACTCGCCGCACTCAGACCCTGCTCCGAAGGGCCCCACAGACACAGGGACGAGTCATGCCCTCCCTCGGTAGGGCTAAGCTGTTTGACTGCAGACAGATGGCATTCTCTCCCTAGGCCCCCACTCTGCACCCTGTTCAGAAGGGTACCCTCGCCCTGGCCCTCAGCTTCTTCAACTCCAGCTTCCCGTCTTCCTGAGAACTGACCCGTTTATGCAAATCAATTTCACCTGACTCAGCCTCAGTGTCCTCTTCCAGAGATGGGTTCATGTCGCCTGCAAGGTGTCCCTGCTCCCACCACACTGGAAGCCCTCAAGGTGCCATTGGCACCTGGGCCCGCCCAAGGGAGGGGCCAAACCCTAAGCTGCTTTTCTGTAGGGAGATGCCTCCAGGGATATGCCTCTAGGGGCGTGGGGGTGTAGTGTGGGGAGTGGGGGGGGGTGTGTGTGTCTGGAACATTTCACAGAAATGCAGTAAACACCAACACGAACACACACACACACACACACACACACACACACACACAAAACTGTGGTACATCTACCCAGTGGAAGACTACACTGCGGTAATAAAGTGGGAAGAAGAAGGAATTCTTGCCAGCATGGATGGAACTGGAGAGCATTATGCTAAGTGAAATTCGCCAGTCAGAGAAAATTGAATACCACATGATCTCACTCATTTGTGGAATACAGAGAACAACATAGACTGACAAACAGGGACAGATCCATACACATCTATACCCCCGCTCTCTGACGGGGCTGTTTGACTGCTGGTGGCCTCTGGCGTCCTGGGCTCAGAGCTAAGTAACGAAAGCATACACATTTTATTCACATCCACCTCAGCCTCTGCCTCCCATGACCTCCAAGGGCCGCTACGTCCGGTGGGTTTGCGTCTCCGGTCTCCCCCTCCCCCATCCCGCACACCCCCCCTCCCACTCCCCCTCCCCCCCCATGCAAATGGGACGGATGTTTTCAAGGGTCCATTGCCGAGAGATAGAATCAATTGCAATGAATGAAGAGAAATGAGCACAGAAATAAAAAAAAATAATAATAATAACATAAAGTAAAATAAAACCCGCCAACACTCTTCACGGGTCCCGGGTCGGAGGAGCCTGCCCAAGAGGCGCCCGCCGGTCAAGCACCCCAGGCATAGCAGCCACTTTCAGGAGAACCTTTCCTTGAGATGCGCCACCTGCCCCACCCTAAGGTTGGGGTCTCCCAAACGGTGACGCTTCATTCCTGGGAGCGGCTGATTGGTGGGCCTCTCTGGCTCCTCCCACCCACCACCGCTCTGGGACTATATAAGAAGGGGCGGCAGCACCTGGCAGGGTCTATGGTTCACAGACCTTCTCAGCCCTGAAGAAGGCGCGTCTGAACTCTGTTGTCTCCGTCTGAACAGCTGTCTGCGTGTCATTTCTGCTTCCGCGAGGAGTCCGTCCACACCTTTGGGAATCCCAGGGCCTGGACCCCAACATCTGGGGCCCGCTCAGGAACAGCTCCGGCGCCCGCGCGCGCTGCAAGGGAAGGGCCGGCGTGCTTCCCGCACGGGCTCGATCTGAGGCCGATTCCGGCCCGCCATGGCCGACAAAGTCAACATGTCTCTGGACGACATCATTGGGCCGAACCGGAGCCAGCGGGGCGGCAGCGGCGGGGCTAGGGACCGAAGCCAGGACCGAGGCCGGGACCGAGGCTGGGACCGAGGCCGGGACCGAGGCCGGGACCGAGGCTGGGACCGAGGCCGGGACCGAGGCCGGGACCGAGGCTGGGACCGAGGCCGGGACCGAGGCCGGGCCGGCTCCCAGGGAGGCCGCAATGGCGGAGCGCAAACCACCGCTCCAGTGAGCCGGGGCGGCGGGCCGTTCCGGAACCGGGCGGCCCTCGACCGAGGCAGGAACCGGCCGGCGCCCTACAGCAGGCCGCTGAGACAGCTTCCCGACGAGTGGCAACACGACCGCTGCCGCAGGGGCTTGGGCAGGGGCGCCGGCCCGGTGACCGGGGGGAAGCTGCTTCTGTCCAACCTGGCCTTCGGAGTGTCCGACGAGGACGTCCAGCAGCTGTTTGCGGAGTTCGGGCCTCTGAAGAAGGCCGGGGTCCACTACGACCGCTCCGGCCGCAGCCTGGGAACAGGCCACGTGCACTTTGCGCGGAAGGCAGACGCCCTCGAAGCCATGAGACAGTACCACGGCGCCCCTTTGGATGGCCGTCCCCTCAACATCCAGCTCGTCACCTCACAGATACACACGCAGCGCAGCCCGGTACAGAGTGTCAACAGGGGCGGGGTGACTCCACACCGAGGATCTGGAGGCTTGGGCGGAGGCAGCCGGGCTACAGGCCGGGGCACCGGACGCAATTCACAGCAACAGATCTCTGCGGAGGAGTTGGACGCTCAGCTGGACGCTTACAACTCCATGAGGAGCACCAAAAGGTTGGACGCCCAGGTGAACACTGGCGGCGCGCTGAGGGGCACCAAAAAGTGGGACTCCCAGAAGGACGCTTACAACCCGATGGGGGGCACCGAGGAGTTGGACGCCCAGCTGGACGCTTCCGACGCCATGATGGACACCAGCTAAAGCACCACCCAGCCAGTGCGTGCGTGCTGGAGCTAGGCCTGGAAACCGTCTCGCGGTGCTTCCCGAGGGCGGGCTGGCGGGGACCTGTGGCCAATTGGGGAGTTGTTTCTTCTGTTTTCAAATAGGATTGGAAACTCATGCAAAGTTTTCTCTTTAACGTTTATTTTATTAAAATAAAATTCCGAAAAACACCTGTGCTGTACCTAGTCATTTTGGGGATCAATTCTACTGGTAGCTATTGTGGAGGAGCTGGCGTTTTCACCTTGGCCATAATAAACAGAAATGGGTCTATTCAAAACCAACCAACCAACCAACCAACCAACCAACCAACCAACCAACAAACCAAACAAACAAAAAAACAAACAAAGAAACTACTTCCCTCAACAACAACAAAAATCATAAATACAAAACAAAACAAAAAAAAAAAAAAAAAAAAAACCTCCAAAAACAAAATACCTCCAAACAAAACAAAACAAAACAAAAAAAAAACTTCAAAAAAAAAAAAAAAAGGAAAACAAACAAACAAAAAAACCTCCATAGAAAACACGCTGATGCAGCCTTTCAACGTTCTGACGCTTCGGCAAGCCCAGATGGCCAGGCCCGAACCTGGTCTCTGGGCGGGGGCCTGGCCATTCATCCACAGAGGGAGGGGGATGGGGGGTGGGGGTGGGGGAGGGGCGGTCGACCAGATGGCCTGGACCTGACACAGTCTTTGGCTGTGGATAACAGAGATTGGGTTGACTGGGGCCTGGGCCAAAGAGCTGGTCCCGCCCTCGGCTGGCCGAGAAGCGCCAAAGCAAGCCACCCTCCTGCAGCCGGAGCCAGGTGCCTGGACTTGACCGGAGCGGGGAAGGACGAGCAGGGGGCACGCTGTCTGCAAGAAGGCAGGGGCCGAAGGGTGGTCATGGATGCCGACCGACCATTCAGATCCAGAAGTGTCCGTGCGTGACTGCGGTTTTACACACACAGACGCACACGCGCACACGCACACGCACACGCAGAAGCACACCCACACCCACACCCACACCCACACACCTCCCCCCACTCCCGCCTGCACCCGCACCCGCACCAACAACACAAAGGTATTCATCCACCTTTGTGTAGTAAAAAGTATACTTGTGCAATGTTTTGTACTCGTATTATTCTGTGCTACGAAAACGGGGAAGTTAAAACGCGGGATTTGGGGCGGCCGGTAAAAGAGAGGGTAAAAGAGAGGGATTGACCTTTGCCCTTTCAAAATGGCGGCTGACTGGTTTGGCTCCGTGGACAGAGCATCGGCGTGCGGACTAAAGGGTCCCAGGTCCGATTCCAGCCGAGGGCATATACCTCGCTTGTGGGCACATGCCCAGCAGGAGGTCTGCAGGAGGCAGCTGATTGAGGTTTCTCCATCTTTGAGGTTTCTAATTCTCTATCCCCCTTCCTTCCACACGGTAAGAAGATCATTAGATAGATATTTAAAAGCAAAATGGCGGCTGCCAAGTCACCGGAGCCCAAATGGCGGGAAGTATGCCAGGGTCCCCCACATCACGGGACAGTGCATGAACACCAAGTTAGAGATCCACCTCATGCGCCGCATCCACCCGCCAGACGGCGAGATCTTCCGCAACTTCAAAGAGCTCTCCCCTGTGGTCCAGGAGACTGGCAAGCAGGTGATCCGGGAGCAGCAGCCGCGGCCGCAGCCGCAGCAAGAACACGGGACTGAGGAAAGCCAGGGCTATGGCTGGCGGAGCCCTGCCCAGCCCAGCGTCGGGGAGTCCAGGGCTGCAGCTTCGGAGGAGCAGCCCGTTCCGTTTCTTCTGGCTGTGGACGTGGGCTCGAGAGACCAGAATTACCCCCAGAGCCAGCAGGATGTGTTCCTATGTCCTGGAAACCGTTAGTGTGCACTTACCTACCTTCGTCTCCGCCAGGCGCCGCCCTGGGGTCTTCATCCTGTTCGATGAGAACCACTTCGGGTTCCTCTGGCTGTCGGCAAAACACTTCATCCTGTTTGGCAGAGTCCAGAACACCTTCCAGAATGGGGAGGCACCATCCCTGCAGGCCTTCCTGGGGATGCCCTGGAACATTCAGTCCGGGCCCCCTGGAAGGAGCAGCTTGCATGCACTTTGAAGACTGGATCTTCTGACTGGGTTTAAAAAACAAAACAAAACAAACAAACAAACAAACAGGCAAAAACCCTCCTCTTAAAATTAAAAACACACACACACACAACTTCTTAAAAGAAAAACAAAAAACAGCCCTGCCCACACACACACACACACACACACACACACACACACACACACACACAGGCTTGCACGCGCGGGAGCGCGAAATAAAATAATAATAATAATAATAATAATAATAATAAAAATAAAAAATAAGCCCTCCTTAGTAATGACATTAATCCAGCCTTTCAATGCTTTCAACCCTTCGGCAAGCCCATGCGGCCCGGCCCGTACTTGGTCTCTGGACAGGGGCCTGAGCATTCATCCAGAGAGGGAGCTGGACCCGAGGGCCCAGCCCAAGCATGGCATAAGAGCCCGTCCCGCCCTCTGCTGGTCGAGTAGCGCTAATGCAAGTCACCCTCCCGCAGCCACCTCTGGGGAAGGCAGAAACAGGTGCCGGGACTTGACCTGAGGGGGGAAGGACAAGCCAGCAGGGGGCGCGCCGCCTACGAGAAGGCAGGGGCTGAAGGGTGCTCATGGATGCCGACGGACCATTCACATCAAGGAGCGTCTGTGCGTGACTGGGTGTTTACGTCCGCAGTCACGCACAGACAAGCACTCGCCGCACTCAGACCCTGCTCCGAAGGGCCCCACAGACACAGGGACGAGTCATGCCCTCCCTCGGTAGGGCTAAGCTGTTTGACTGCAGACAGATGGCATTCTCTCCCTAGGCCCCCACTCTGCACCCTGTTCAGAAGGGTACCCTCGCCCTGGCCCTCAGCTTCTTCAACTCCAGCTTCCCGTCTTCCTGAGAACTGACCCGTTTATGCAAATCAATTTCACCTGACTCAGCCTCAGTGTCCTCTTCCAGAGATGGGTTCATGTCGCCTGCAAGGTGTCCCTGCTCCCACCACACTGGAAGCCCTCAAGGTGCCATTGGCACCTGGGCCCGCCCAAGGGAGGGGCCAAACCCTAAGCTGCTTTTCTGTAGGGAGATGCCTCCAGGGATATGCCTCTAGGGGCGTGGGGGTGTAGTGTGGGGAGTGGGGGGGGGTGTGTGTGTCTGGAACATTTCACAGAAATGCAGTAAACACCAACACGAACACACACACACACACACACACACACACACACACACACACACAAAACTGTGGTACATCTACCCAGTGGAAGACTACACTGCGGTAATAAAGTGGGAAGAAGAAGGAATTCTTGCCAGCATGGATGGAACTGGAGAGCATTATGCTAAGTGAAATTCGCCAGTCAGAGAAAATTGAATACCACATGATCTCACTCATTTGTGGAATACAGAGAACAACATAGACTGACGAACAGGGACAGATCCATACACATCTATACCCCCGCTCTCTGACGGGGCTGTTTGACTGCTGGTGGCCTCTGGCGTCCTGGGCTCAGAGCTAAGTAACGAAAGCATACACATTTTATTCACATCCACCTCAGCCTCTGCCTCCCATGACCTCCAAGGGCCGCTACGTCCGGTGGGTTTGCGTCTCCGGTCTCCCCCTCCCCCATCCCGCACACCCCCCCTCCCACTCCCCCTCCCCCCCCATGCAAATGGGACGGATGTTTTCAAGGGTCCATTGCCGAGAGATAGAATCAATTGCAATGAATGAAGAGAAATGAGCACAGAAATAAAAAAAAATAATAATAATAACATAAAGTAAAATAAAACCCGCCAACACTCTTCACGGGTCCCGGGTCGGAGGAGCCTGCCCAAGAGGCGCCCGCCGGTCAAGCACCCCAGGCATAGCAGCCACTTTCAGGAGAACCTTTCCTTGAGATGCGCCACCTGCCCCACCCTAAGGTTGGGGTCTCCCAAACGGTGACGCTTCATTCCTGGGAGCGGCTGATTGGTGGGCCTCTCTGGCTCCTCCCACCCACCACCGCTCTGGGACTATATAAGAAGGGGCGGCAGCACCTGGCAGGGTCTATGGTTCACAGACCTTCTCAGCCCTGAAGAAGGCGCGTCTGAACTCTGTTGTCTCCGTCTGAACAGCTGTCTGCGTGTCATTTCTGCTTCCGCGAGGAGTCCGTCCACACCTTTGGGAATCCCAGGGCCTGGACCCCAACATCTGGGGCCCGCTCAGGAACAGCTCCGGCGCCCGCGCGCGCTGCAAGGGAAGGGCCGGCGTGCTTCCCGCACGGGCTCGATCTGAGGCCGATTCCGGCCCGCCATGGCCGACAAAGTCAACATGTCTCTGGACGACATCATTGGGCCGAACCGGAGCCAGCGGGGCGGCAGCGGCGGGGCTAGGGACCGAAGCCAGGACCGAGGCCGGGACCGAGGCTGGGACCGAGGCCGGGACCGAGGCCGGGACCGAGGCTGGGACCGAGGCCGGGACCGAGGCCGGGACCGAGGCCGGGACCGAGGCCGGGACCGAGGCCGGGCCGGCTCCCAGGGAGGCCGCAATGGCGGAGCGCAAACCACCGCTCCAGTGAGCCGGGGCGGCGGGCCGTTCCGGAACCGGGCGGCCCTCGACCGAGGCAGGAACCGGCCGGCGCCCTACAGCAGGCCGCTGAGACAGCTTCCCGACGAGTGGCAACACGACCGCTGCCGCAGGGGCTTGGGCAGGGGCGCCGGCCCGGTGACCGGGGGGAAGCTGCTTCTGTCCAACCTGGCCTTCGGAGTGTCCGACGAGGACGTCCAGCAGCTGTTTGCGGAGTTCGGGCCTCTGAAGAAGGCCGGGGTCCACTACGACCGCTCCGGCCGCAGCCTGGGAACAGGCCACGTGCACTTTGCGCGGAAGGCAGACGCCCTCGAAGCCATGAGACAGTACCACGGCGCCCCTTTGGATGGCCGTCCCCTCAACATCCAGCTCGTCACCTCACAGATACACACGCAGCGCAGCCCGGTACAGAGTGTCAACAGGGGCGGGGTGACTCCACACCGAGGATCTGGAGGCTTGGGCGGAGGCAGCCGGGCTACAGGCCGGGGCACCGGACGCAATTCACAGCAACAGATCTCTGCGGAGGAGTTGGACGCTCAGCTGGACGCTTACAACTCCATGAGGAGCACCAAAAGGTTGGACGCCCAGGTGAACACTGGCGGCGCGCTGAGGGGCACCAAAAAGTGGGACTCCCAGAAGGACGCTTACAACCCGATGGGGGGCACCGAGGAGTTGGACGCCCAGCTGGACGCTTCCGACGCCATGATGGACACCAGCTAAAGCACCACCCAGCCAGTGCGTGCGTGCTGGAGCTAGGCCTGGAAACCGTCTCGCGGTGCTTCCCGAGGGCGGGCTGGCGGGGACCTGTGGCCAATTGGGGAGTTGTTTCTTCTGTTTTCAAATAGGATTGGAAACTCATGCAAAGTTTTCTCTTTAACGTTTATTTTATTAAAATAAAATTCCGAAAAACACCTGTGCTGTACCTAGTCATTTTGGGGATCAATTCTACTGGTAGCTATTGTGGAGGAGCTGGCGTTTTCACCTTGGCCATAATAAACAGAAATGGGTCTATTCAAAACCAACCAACCAACCAACCAACCAACCAACCAACCAACAAACCAAACAAACAAAAAAACAAACAAAGAAACTACTTCCCTCAACAACAACAAAAATCATAAATACAAAACAAAACAAACAAAAAAAAAAAAAAAAAACCTCCAAAAACAAAATACCTCCAAACAAAACAAAACAAAACAAAAAAAAAACTTCAAAAAAAAAAAAAAAAGGAAAACAAACAAACAAAAAAACCTCCATAGAAAACACGCTGATGCAGCCTTTCAACGTTCTGACGCTTCGGCAAGCCCAGATGGCCAGGCCCGAACCTGGTCTCTGGGCGGGGGCCTGGCCATTCATCCACAGAGGGAGGGGGATGGGGGGTGGGGGTGGGGGAGGGGCGGTCGACCAGATGGCCTGGACCTGACACAGTCTTTGGCTGTGGATAACAGAGATTGGGTTGACTGGGGCCTGGGCCAAAGAGCTGGTCCCGCCCTCGGCTGGCCGAGAAGCGCCAAAGCAAGCCACCCTCCTGCAGCCGGAGCCAGGTGCCTGGACTTGACCGGAGCGGGGAAGGACGAGCAGGGGGCACGCTGTCTGCAAGAAGGCAGGGGCCGAAGGGTGGTCATGGATGCCGACCGACCATTCAGATCCAGAAGTGTCCGTGCGTGACTGCGGTTTTACACACACAGACGCACACGCGCACACGCACACGCACACGCAGAAGCACACCCACACCCACACCCACACCCACACACCTCCCCCCACTCCCGCCTGCACCCGCACCCGCACCAACAACACAAAGGTATTCATCCACCTTTGTGTAGTAAAAAGTATACTTGTGCAATGTTTTGTACTCGTATTATTCTGTGCTACGAAAACGGGGAAGTTAAAACGGGGGATTTGGGGCGGCCGGTAAAAGAGAGGGTAAAAGAGAGGGATTGACCTTTGCCCTTTCAAAATGGCGGCTGACTGGTTTGGCTCCGTGGACAGAGCATCGGCGTGCGGACTAAAGGGTCCCAGGTCCGATTCCAGCCGAGGGCATATACCTCGCTTGTGGGCACATGCCCAGCAGGAGGTCTGCAGGAGGCAGCTGATTGAGGTTTCTCCATCTTTGAGGTTTCTAATTCTCTATCCCCCTTCCTTCCACACGGTAAGAAGATCATTAGATAGATATTTAAAAGCAAAATGGCGGCTGCCAAGTCACCGGAGCCCAAATGGCGGGAAGTATGCCAGGGTCCCCCACATCACGGGACAGTGCATGAACACCAAGTTAGAGATCCACCTCATGCGCCGCATCCACCCGCCAGACGGCGAGATCTTCCGCAACTTCAAAGAGCTCTCCCCTGTGGTCCAGGAGACTGGCAAGCAGGTGATCCGGGAGCAGCAGCCGCGGCCGCAGCCGCAGCAAGAACACGGGACTGAGGAAAGCCAGGGCTATGGCTGGCGGAGCCCTGCCCAGCCCAGCGTCGGGGAGTCCAGGGCTGCAGCTTCGGAGGAGCAGCCCGTTCCGTTTCTTCTGGCTGTGGACGTGGGCTCGAGAGACCAGAATTACCCCCAGAGCCAGCAGGATGTGTTCCTATGTCCTGGAAACCGTTAGTGTGCACTTACCTACCTTCGTCTCCGCCAGGCGCCGCCCTGGGGTCTTCATCCTGTTCGATGAGAACCACTTCGGGTTCCTCTGGCTGTCGGCAAAACACTTCATCCTGTTTGGCAGAGTCCAGAACACCTTCCAGAATGGGGAGGCACCATCCCTGCAGGCCTTCCTGGGGATGCCCTGGAACATTCAGTCCGGGCCCCCTGGAAGGAGCAGCTTGCATGCACTTTGAAGACTGGATCTTCTGACTGGGTTTAAAAAACAAAACAAAACAAACAAACAAACAAACAGGCAAAAACCCTCCTCTTAAAATTAAAAACACACACACACACAACTTCTTAAAAGAAAAACAAAAAACAGCCCTGCCCACACACACACACACACACACACACACACACACACACACACACACACAGGCTTGCACGCGCGGGAGCGCGAAATAAAATAATAATAATAATAATAATAATAATAATAATAAAAATAAAAAATAAGCCCTCCTTAGTAATGACATTAATCCAGCCTTTCAATGCTTTCAACCCTTCGGCAAGCCCATGCGGCCCGGCCCGTACTTGGTCTCTGGACAGGGGCCTGAGCATTCATCCAGAGAGGGAGCTGGACCCGAGGGCCCAGCCCAAGCATGGCATAAGAGCCCGTCCCGCCCTCTGCTGGTCGAGTAGCGCTAATGCAAGTCACCCTCCCGCAGCCACCTCTGGGGAAGGCAGAAACAGGTGCCGGGACTTGACCTGAGGGGGGAAGGACAAGCCAGCAGGGGGCGCGCCGCCTACGAGAAGGCAGGGGCTGAAGGGTGCTCATGGATGCCGACGGACCATTCACATCAAGGAGCGTCTGTGCGTGACTGGGTGTTTACGTCCGCAGTCACGCACAGACAAGCACTCGCCGCACTCAGACCCTGCTCCGAAGGGCCCCACAGACACAGGGACGAGTCATGCCCTCCCTCGGTAGGGCTAAGCTGTTTGACTGCAGACAGATGGCATTCTCTCCCTAGGCCCCCACTCTGCACCCTGTTCAGAAGGGTACCCTCGCCCTGGCCCTCAGCTTCTTCAACTCCAGCTTCCCGTCTTCCTGAGAACTGACCCGTTTATGCAAATCAATTTCACCTGACTCAGCCTCAGTGTCCTCTTCCAGAGATGGGTTCATGTCGCCTGCAAGGTGTCCCTGCTCCCACCACACTGGAAGCCCTCAAGGTGCCATTGGCACCTGGGCCCGCCCAAGGGAGGGGCCAAACCCTAAGCTGCTTTTCTGTAGGGAGATGCCTCCAGGGATATGCCTCTAGGGGCGTGGGGGTGTAGTGTGGGGAGTGGGGGGGGGTGTGTGTGTCTGGAACATTTCACAGAAATGCAGTAAACACCAACACGAACACACACACACACACACACACACACACACACACACACACAAAACTGTGGTACATCTACCCAGTGGAAGACTACACTGCGGTAATAAAGTGGGAAGAAGAAGGAATTCTTGCCAGCATGGATGGAACTGGAGAGCATTATGCTAAGTGAAATTCGCCAGTCAGAGAAAATTGAATACCACATGATCTCACTCATTTGTGGAATACAGAGAACAACATAGACTGACAAACAGGGACAGATCCATACACATCTATACCCCCGCTCTCTGACGGGGCTGTTTGACTGCTGGTGGCCTCTGGCGTCCTGGGCTCAGAGCTAAGTAACGAAAGCATACACATTTTATTCACATCCACCTCAGCCTCTGCCTCCCATGACCTCCAAGGGCCGCTACGTCCGGTGGGTTTGCGTCTCCGGTCTCCCCCTCCCCCATCCCGCACACCCCCCCTCCCACTCCCCCTCCCCCCCCCATGCAAATGGGACGGATGTTTTCAAGGGTCCATTGCCGAGAGATAGAATCAATTGCAATGAATGAAGAGAAATGAGCACAGAAATAAAAAAAAATAATAATAATAACATAAAGTAAAATAAAACCCGCCAACACTCTTCACGGGTCCCGGGTCGGAGGAGCCTGCCCAAGAGGCGCCCGCCGGTCAAGCACCCCAGGCATAGCAGCCACTTTCAGGAGAACCTTTCCTTGAGATGCGCCACCTGCCCCACCCTAAGGTTGGGGTCTCCCAAACGGTGACGCTTCATTCCTGGGAGCGGCTGATTGGTGGGCCTCTCTGGCTCCTCCCACCCACCACCGCTCTGGGACTATATAAGAAGGGGCGGCAGCACCTGGCAGGGTCTATGGTTCACAGACCTTCTCAGCCCTGAAGAAGGCGCGTCTGAACTCTGTTGTCTCCGTCTGAACAGCTGTCTGCGTGTCATTTCTGCTTCCGCGAGGAGTCCGTCCACACCTTTGGGAATCCCAGGGCCTGGACCCCAACATCTGGGGCCCGCTCAGGAACAGCTCCGGCGCCCGCGCGCGCTGCAAGGGAAGGGCCGGCGTGCTTCCCGCACGGGCTCGATCTGAGGCCGATTCCGGCCCGCCATGGCCGACAAAGTCAACATGTCTCTGGACGACATCATTGGGCCGAACCGGAGCCAGCGGGGCGGCAGCGGCGGGGCTAGGGACCGAAGCCAGGACCGAGGCCGGGACCGAGGCTGGGACCGAGGCCGGGACCGAGGCCGGGACCGAGGCTGGGACCGAGGCCGGGACCGAGGCCGGGACCGAGGCTGGGACCGAGGCCGGGACCGAGGCCGGGCCGGCTCCCAGGGAGGCCGCAATGGCGGAGCGCAAACCACCGCTCCAGTGAGCCGGGGCGGCGGGCCGTTCCGGAACCGGGCGGCCCTCGACCGAGGCAGGAACCGGCCGGCGCCCTACAGCAGGCCGCTGAGACAGCTTCCCGACGAGTGGCAACACGACCGCTGCCGCAGGGGCTTGGGCAGGGGCGCCGGCCCGGTGACCGGGGGGAAGCTGCTTCTGTCCAACCTGGCCTTCGGAGTGTCCGACGAGGACGTCCAGCAGCTGTTTGCGGAGTTCGGGCCTCTGAAGAAGGCCGGGGTCCACTACGACCGCTCCGGCCGCAGCCTGGGAACAGGCCACGTGCACTTTGCGCGGAAGGCAGACGCCCTCGAAGCCATGAGACAGTACCACGGCGCCCCTTTGGATGGCCGTCCCCTCAACATCCAGCTCGTCACCTCACAGATACACACGCAGCGCAGCCCGGTACAGAGTGTCAACAGGGGCGGGGTGACTCCACACCGAGGATCTGGAGGCTTGGGCGGAGGCAGCCGGGCTACAGGCCGGGGCACCGGACGCAATTCACAGCAACAGATCTCTGCGGAGGAGTTGGACGCTCAGCTGGACGCTTACAACTCCATGAGGAGCACCCAAAGGTTGGACGCCCAGGTGAACACTGGCGGCGCGCTGAGGGGCACCAAAAAGTGGGACTCCCAGAAGGACGCTTACAACCCGATGGGGGGCACCGAGGAGTTGGACGCCCAGCTGGACGCTTCCGACGCCATGATGGACACCAGCTAAAGCACCACCCAGCCAGTGCGTGCGTGCTGGAGCTAGGCCTGGAAACCGTCTCGCGGTGCTTCCCGAGGGCGGGCTGGCGGGGACCTGTGGCCAATTGGGGAGTTGTTTCTTCTGTTTTCAAATAGGATTGGAAACTCATGCAAAGTTTTCTCTTTAACGTTTATTTTATTAAAATAAAATTCCGAAAAACACCTGTGCTGTACCTAGTCATTTTGGGGATCAATTCTACTGGTAGCTATTGTGGAGGAGCTGGCGTTTTCACCTTGGCCATAATAAACAGAAATGGGTCTATTCAAAACCAACCAACCAACCAACCAACCAACCAACCAACCAACCAACAAACCAAACAAACAAAAAAACAAACAAAGAAACTACTTCCCTCAACAACAACAAAAATCATAAATACAAAACAAAACAAAAAAAAAAAAAAAAAAACCTCCAAAAACAAAATACCTCCAAACAAAACAAAACAAAACAAAAAAAAAACTTCAAAAAAAAAAAAAAAACTTCAAAAAAAAAAAAAAAAAAGGAAAACAAACAAACAAAAAAACCTCCATAGAAAACACGCTGATGCAGCCTTTCAACGTTCTGACGCTTCGGCAAGCCCAGATGGCCAGGCCCGAACCTGGTCTCTGGGCGGGGGCCTGGCCATTCATCCACAGAGGGAGGGGGATGGGGGGTGGGGGTGGGGGAGGGGCGGTCGACCAGATGGCCTGGACCTGACACAGTCTTTGGCTGTGGATAACAGAGATTGGGTTGACTGGGGCCTGGGCCAAAGAGCTGGTCCCGCCCTCGGCTGGCCGAGAAGCGCCAAAGCAAGCCACCCTCCTGCAGCCGGAGCCAGGTGCCTGGACTTGACCGGAGCGGGGAAGGACGAGCAGGGGGCACGCTGTCTGCAAGAAGGCAGGGGCCGAAGGGTGGTCATGGATGCCGACCGACCATTCAGATCCAGAAGTGTCCGTGCGTGACTGCGGTTTTACACACACAGACGCACACGCGCACACGCACACGCACACGCAGAAGCACACCCACACCCACACCCACACCCACACCCACACACCTCCCCCCACTCCCGCCTGCACCCGCACCCGCACCAACAACACAAAGGTATTCATCCACCTTTGTGTAGTAAAAAGTATACTTGTGCAATGTTTTGTACTCGTATTATTCTGTGCTACGAAAACGGGGAAGTTAAAACGGGGGATTTGGGGCGGCCGGTAAAAGAGAGGGTAAAAGAGAGGGATTGACCTTTGCCCTTTCAAAATGGCGGCTGACTGGTTTGGCTCCGTGGACAGAGCATCGGCGTGCGGACTAAAGGGTCCCAGGTCCGATTCCAGCCGAGGGCATATACCTCGCTTGTGGGCACATGCCCAGCAGGAGGTCTGCAGGAGGCAGCTGATTGAGGTTTCTCCATCTTTGAGGTTTCTAATTCTCTATCCCCCTTCCTTCCACACGGTAAGAAGATCATTAGATAGATATTTAAAAGCAAAATGGCGGCTGCCAAGTCACCGGAGCCCAAATGGCGGGAAGTATGCCAGGGTCCCCCACATCACGGGACAGTGCATGAACACCAAGTTAGAGATCCACCTCATGCGCCGCATCCACCCGCCAGACGGCGAGATCTTCCGCAACTTCAAAGAGCTCTCCCCTGTGGTCCAGGAGACTGGCAAGCAGGTGATCCGGGAGCAGCAGCCGCGGCCGCAGCCGCAGCAAGAACACGGGACTGAGGAAAGCCAGGGCTATGGCTGGCGGAGCCCTGCCCAGCCCAGCGTCGGGGAGTCCAGGGCTGCAGCTTCGGAGGAGCAGCCCGTTCCGTTTCTTCTGGCTGTGGACGTGGGCTCGAGAGACCAGAATTACCCCCAGAGCCAGCAGGATGTGTTCCTATGTCCTGGAAACCGTTAGTGTGCACTTACCTACCTTCGTCTCCGCCAGGCGCCGCCCTGGGGTCTTCATCCTGTTCGATGAGAACCACTTCGGGTTCCTCTGGCTGTCGGCAAAACACTTCATCCTGTTTGGCAGAGTCCAGAACACCTTCCAGAATGGGGAGGCACCATCCCTGCAGGCCTTCCTGGGGATGCCCTGGAACATTCAGTCCGGGCCCCCTGGAAGGAGCAGCTTGCATGCACTTTGAAGACTGGATCTTCTGACTGGGTTTAAAAAACAAAACAAAACAAACAAACAAACAAACAGGCAAAAACCCTCCTCTTAAAATTAAAAACACACACACACACAACTTCTTAAAAGAAAAACAAAAAACAGC
This sequence comes from Myotis daubentonii, assembly GCF_963259705.1. NCBI lineage: Eukaryota > Metazoa > Chordata > Mammalia > Chiroptera > Vespertilionidae > Myotis > Myotis daubentonii. Next base: position 102,035,990 of record NC_081845.1, on the reverse strand, counting down.
CCTGCCCACACACACACACACACACACACACACACACACACACACACACACACAGGCTTGCACGCGCGGGAGCGCGAAATAAAATAATAATAATAATAATAATAATAATAATAATAATAAAAAATAAGCCCTCCTTAGTAATGACATTAATCCAGCCTTTCAATGCTTTCAACCCTTCGGCAAGCCCATGCGGCCCGGCCCGTACTTGGTCTCTGGACAGGGGCCTGAGCATTCATCCAGAGAGGGAGCTGGACCCGAGGGCCCAGCCCAAGCATGGCATAAGAGCCCGTCCCGCCCTCTGCTGGTCGAGTAGCGCTAATGCAAGTCACCCTCCCGCAGCCACCTCTGGGGAAGGCAGAAACAGGTGCCGGGACTTGACCTGAGGGGGGAAGGACAAGCCAGCAGGGGGCGCGCCGCCTACGAGAAGGCAGGGGCTGAAGGGTGCTCATGGATGCCGACGGACCATTCACATCAAGGAGCGTCTGTGCGTGACTGGGTGTTTACGTCCGCAGTCACGCACAGACAAGCACTCGCCGCACTCAGACCCTGCTCCGAAGGGCCCCACAGACACAGGGACGAGTCATGCCCTCCCTCGGTAGGGCTAAGCTGTTTGACTGCAGACAGATGGCATTCTCTCCCTAGGCCCCCACTCTGCACCCTGTTCAGAAGGGTACCCTCGCCCTGGCCCTCAGCTTCTTCAACTCCAGCTTCCCGTCTTCCTGAGAACTGACCCGTTTATGCAAATCAATTTCACCTGACTCAGCCTCAGTGTCCTCTTCCAGAGATGGGTTCATGTCGCCTGCAAGGTGTCCCTGCTCCCACCACACTGGAAGCCCTCAAGGTGCCATTGGCACCTGGGCCCGCCCAAGGGAGGGGCCAAACCCTAAGCTGCTTTTCTGTAGGGAGATGCCTCCAGGGATATGCCTCTAGGGGCGTGGGGGTGTAGTGTGGGGAGTGGGGGGGGGTGTGTGTGTCTGGAACATTTCACAGAAATGCAGTAAACACCAACACGAACACACACACACACACACACACACACACACACACACACACAAAACTGTGGTACATCTACCCAGTGGAAGACTACACTGCGGTAATAAAGTGGGAAGAAGAAGGAATTCTTGCCAGCATGGATGGAACTGGAGAGCATTATGCTAAGTGAAATTCGCCAGTCAGAGAAAATTGAATACCACATGATCTCACTCATTTGTGGAATACAGAGAACAACATAGACTGACAAACAGGGACAGATCCATACACATCTATACCCCCGCTCTCTGACGGGGCTGTTTGACTGCTGGTGGCCTCTGGCGTCCTGGGCTCAGAGCTAAGTAACGAAAGCATACACATTTTATTCACATCCACCTCAGCCTCTGCCTCCCATGACCTCCAAGGGCCGCTACGTCCGGTGGGTTTGCGTCTCCGGTCTCCCCCTCCCCCATCCCGCACACCCCCCCTCCCACTCCCCCTCCCCCCCCATGCAAATGGGACGGATGTTTTCAAGGGTCCATTGCCGAGAGATAGAATCAATTGCAATGAATGAAGAGAAATGAGCACAGAAATAAAAAAAAATAATAATAATAACATAAAGTAAAATAAAACCCGCCAACACTCTTCACGGGTCCCGGGTCGGAGGAGCCTGCCCAAGAGGCGCCCGCCGGTCAAGCACCCCAGGCATAGCAGCCACTTTCAGGAGAACCTTTCCTTGAGATGCGCCACCTGCCCCACCCTAAGGTTGGGGTCTCCCAAACGGTGACGCTTCATTCCTGGGAGCGGCTGATTGGTGGGCCTCTCTGGCTCCTCCCACCCACCACCGCTCTGGGACTATATAAGAAGGGGCGGCAGCACCTGGCAGGGTCTATGGTTCACAGACCTTCTCAGCCCTGAAGAAGGCGCGTCTGAACTCTGTTGTCTCCGTCTGAACAGCTGTCTGCGTGTCATTTCTGCTTCCGCGAGGAGTCCGTCCACACCTTTGGGAATCCCAGGGCCTGGACCCCAACATCTGGGGCCCGCTCAGGAACAGCTCCGGCGCCCGCGCGCGCTGCAAGGGAAGGGCCGGCGTGCTTCCCGCACGGGCTCGATCTGAGGCCGATTCCGGCCCGCCATGGCCGACAAAGTCAACATGTCTCTGGACGACATCATTGGGCCGAACCGGAGCCAGCGGGGCGGCAGCGGCGGGGCTAGGGACCGAAGCCAGGACCGAGGCCGGGACCGAGGCTGGGACCGAGGCCGGGACCGAGGCCGGGACCGAGGCTGGGACCGAGGCCGGGACCGAGGCCGGGACCGAGGCTGGGACCGAGGCCGGGACCGAGGCCGGGCCGGCTCCCAGGGAGGCCGCAATGGCGGAGCGCAAACCACCGCTCCAGTGAGCCGGGGCGGCGGGCCGTTCCGGAACCGGGCGGCCCTCGACCGAGGCAGGAACCGGCCGGCGCCCTACAGCAGGCCGCTGAGACAGCTTCCCGACGAGTGGCAACACGACCGCTGCCGCAGGGGCTTGGGCAGGGGCGCCGGCCCGGTGACCGGGGGGAAGCTGCTTCTGTCCAACCTGGCCTTCGGAGTGTCCGACGAGGACGTCCAGCAGCTGTTTGCGGAGTTCGGGCCTCTGAAGAAGGCCGGGGTCCACTACGACCGCTCCGGCCGCAGCCTGGGAACAGGCCACGTGCACTTTGCGCGGAAGGCAGACGCCCTCGAAGCCATGAGACAGTACCACGGCGCCCCTTTGGATGGCCGTCCCCTCAACATCCAGCTCGTCACCTCACAGATACACACGCAGCGCAGCCCGGTACAGAGTGTCAACAGGGGCGGGGTGACTCCACACCGAGGATCTGGAGGCTTGGGCGGAGGCAGCCGGGCTACAGGCCGGGGCACCGGACGCAATTCACAGCAACAGATCTCTGCGGAGGAGTTGGACGCTCAGCTGGACGCTTACAACTCCATGAGGAGCACCAAAAGGTTGGACGCCCAGGTGAACACTGGCGGCGCGCTGAGGGGCACCAAAAAGTGGGACTCCCAGAAGGACGCTTACAACCCGATGGGGGGCACCGAGGAGTTGGACGCCCAGCTGGACGCTTCCGACGCCATGATGGACACCAGCTAAAGCACCACCCAGCCAGTGCGTGCGTGCTGGAGCTAGGCCTGGAAACCGTCTCGCGGTGCTTCCCGAGGGCGGGCTGGCGGGGACCTGTGGCCAATTGGGGAGTTGTTTCTTCTGTTTTCAAATAGGATTGGAAACTCATGCAAAGTTTTCTCTTTAACGTTTATTTTATTAAAATAAAATTCCGAAAAACACCTGTGCTGTACCTAGTCATTTTGGGGATCAATTCTACTGGTAGCTATTGTGGAGGAGCTGGCGTTTTCACCTTGGCCATAATAAACAGAAATGGGTCTATTCAAAACCAACCAACCAACCAACCAACCAACCAACCAACCAACCAACAAACCAAACAAACAAAAAAACAAACAAAGAAACTACTTCCCTCAACAACAACAAAAATCATAAATACAAAACAAAACAAAAAAAAAAAAAAAAAAAAAACCTCCAAAAACAAAATACCTCCAAACAAAACAAAACAAAACAAAAAAAAAACTTCAAAAAAAAAAAAAAAAAGGAAAACAAACAAACAAAAAAACCTCCATAGAAAACACGCTGATGCAGCCTTTCAACGTTCTGACGCTTCGGCAAGCCCAGATGGCCAGGCCCGAACCTGGTCTCTGGGCGGGGGCCTGGCCATTCATCCACAGAGGGAGGGGGATGGGGGGTGGGGGTGGGGGAGGGGCGGTCGACCAGATGGCCTGGACCTGACACAGTCTTTGGCTGTGGATAACAGAGATTGGGTTGACTGGGGCCTGGGCCAAAGAGCTGGTCCCGCCCTCGGCTGGCCGAGAAGCGCCAAAGCAAGCCACCCTCCTGCAGCCGGAGCCAGGTGCCTGGACTTGACCGGAGCGGGGAAGGACGAGCAGGGGGCACGCTGTCTGCAAGAAGGCAGGGGCCGAAGGGTGGTCATGGATGCCGACCGACCATTCAGATCCAGAAGTGTCCGTGCGTGACTGCGGTTTTACACACACAGACGCACACGCGCACACGCACACGCACACGCAGAAGCACACCCACACCCACACCCACACCCACACACCTCCCCCCACTCCCGCCTGCACCCGCACCCGCACCAACAACACAAAGGTATTCATCCACCTTTGTGTAGTAAAAAGTATACTTGTGCAATGTTTTGTACTCGTATTATTCTGTGCTACGAAAACGGGGAAGTTAAAACGGGGGATTTGGGGCGGCCGGTAAAAGAGAGGGTAAAAGAGAGGGATTGACCTTTGCCCTTTCAAAATGGCGGCTGACTGGTTTGGCTCCGTGGACAGAGCATCGGCGTGCGGACTAAAGGGTCCCAGGTCCGATTCCAGCCGAGGGCATATACCTCGCTTGTGGGCACATGCCCAGCAGGAGGTCTGCAGGAGGCAGCTGATTGAGGTTTCTCCATCTTTGAGGTTTCTAATTCTCTATCCCCCTTCCTTCCACACGGTAAGAAGATCATTAGATAGATATTTAAAAGCAAAATGGCGGCTGCCAAGTCACCGGAGCCCAAATGGCGGGAAGTATGCCAGGGTCCCCCACATCACGGGACAGTGCATGAACACCAAGTTAGAGATCCACCTCATGCGCCGCATCCACCCGCCAGACGGCGAGATCTTCCGCAACTTCAAAGAGCTCTCCCCTGTGGTCCAGGAGACTGGCAAGCAGGTGATCCGGGAGCAGCAGCCGCGGCCGCAGCCGCAGCAAGAACACGGGACTGAGGAAAGCCAGGGCTATGGCTGGCGGAGCCCTGCCCAGCCCAGCGTCGGGGAGTCCAGGGCTGCAGCTTCGGAGGAGCAGCCCGTTCCGTTTCTTCTGGCTGTGGACGTGGGCTCGAGAGACCAGAATTACCCCCAGAGCCAGCAGGATGTGTTCCTATGTCCTGGAAACCGTTAGTGTGCACTTACCTACCTTCGTCTCCGCCAGGCGCCGCCCTGGGGTCTTCATCCTGTTCGATGAGAACCACTTCGGGTTCCTCTGGCTGTCGGCAAAACACTTCATCCTGTTTGGCAGAGTCCAGAACACCTTCCAGAATGGGGAGGCACCATCCCTGCAGGCCTTCCTGGGGATGCCCTGGAACATTCAGTCCGGGCCCCCTGGAAGGAGCAGCTTGCATGCACTTTGAAGACTGGATCTTCTGACTGGGTTTAAAAAACAAAACAAAACAAACAAACAAACAAACAGGCAAAAACCCTCCTCTTAAAATTAAAAACACACACACACACAACTTCTTAAAAGAAAAACAAAAAACAGCCCTGCCCACACACACACACACACACACACACACACACACACACACACACACACACAGGCTTGCACGCGCGGGAGCGCGAAATAAAATAATAATAATAATAATAATAATAATAATAATAATAAAAAATAAGCCCTCCTTAGTAATGACATTAATCCAGCCTTTCAATGCTTTCAACCCTTCGGCAAGCCCATGCGGCCCGGCCCGTACTTGGTCTCTGGACAGGGGCCTGAGCATTCATCCAGAGAGGGAGCTGGACCCGAGGGCCCAGCCCAAGCATGGCATAAGAGCCCGTCCCGCCCTCTGCTGGTCGAGTAGCGCTAATGCAAGTCACCCTCCCGCAGCCACCTCTGGGGAAGGCAGAAACAGGTGCCGGGACTTGACCTGAGGGGGGAAGGACAAGCCAGCAGGGGGCGCGCCGCCTACGAGAAGGCAGGGGCTGAAGGGTGCTCATGGATGCCGACGGACCATTCACATCAAGGAGCGTCTGTGCGTGACTGGGTGTTTACGTCCGCAGTCACGCACAGACAAGCACTCGCCGCACTCAGACCCTGCTCCGAAGGGCCCCACAGACACAGGGACGAGTCATGCCCTCCCTCGGTAGGGCTAAGCTGTTTGACTGCAGACAGATGGCATTCTCTCCCTAGGCCCCCACTCTGCACCCTGTTCAGAAGGGTACCCTCGCCCTGGCCCTCAGCTTCTTCAACTCCAGCTTCCCGTCTTCCTGAGAACTGACCCGTTTATGCAAATCAATTTCACCTGACTCAGCCTCAGTGTCCTCTTCCAGAGATGGGTTCATGTCGCCTGCAAGGTGTCCCTGCTCCCACCACACTGGAAGCCCTCAAGGTGCCATTGGCACCTGGGCCCGCCCAAGGGAGGGGCCAAACCCTAAGCTGCTTTTCTGTAGGGAGATGCCTCCAGGGATATGCCTCTAGGGGCGTGGGGGTGTAGTGTGGGGAGTGGGGGGGGGTGTGTGTGTCTGGAACATTTCACAGAAATGCAGTAAACACCAACACGAACACACACACACACACACACACACACACACACACACACAAAACTGTGGTACATCTACCCAGTGGAAGACTACACTGCGGTAATAAAGTGGGAAGAAGAAGGAATTCTTGCCAGCATGGATGGAACTGGAGAGCATTATGCTAAGTGAAATTCGCCAGTCAGAGAAAATTGAATACCACATGATCTCACTCATTTGTGGAATACAGAGAACAACATAGACTGACAAACAGGGACAGATCCATACACATCTATACCCCCGCTCTCTGACGGGGCTGTTTGACTGCTGGTGGCCTCTGGCGTCCTGGGCTCAGAGCTAAGTAACGAAAGCATACACATTTTATTCACATCCACCTCAGCCTCTGCCTCCCATGACCTCCAAGGGCCGCTACGTCCGGTGGGTTTGCGTCTCCGGTCTCCCCCTCCCCCATCCCGCACACCCCCCCTCCCACTCCCCCTCCCCCCCCATGCAAATGGGACGGATGTTTTCAAGGGTCCATTGCCGAGAGATAGAATCAATTGCAATGAATGAAGAGAAATGAGCACAGAAATAAAAAAAAATAATAATAATAACATAAAGTAAAATAAAACCCGCCAACACTCTTCACGGGTCCCGGGTCGGAGGAGCCTGCCCAAGAGGCGCCCGCCGGTCAAGCACCCCAGGCATAGCAGCCACTTTCAGGAGAACCTTTCCTTGAGATGCGCCACCTGCCCCACCCTAAGGTTGGGGTCTCCCAAACGGTGACGCTTCATTCCTGGGAGCGGCTGATTGGTGGGCCTCTCTGGCTCCTCCCACCCACCACCGCTCTGGGACTATATAAGAAGGGGCGGCAGCACCTGGCAGGGTCTATGGTTCACAGACCTTCTCAGCCCTGAAGAAGGCGCGTCTGAACTCTGTTGTCTCCGTCTGAACAGCTGTCTGCGTGTCATTTCTGCTTCCGCGAGGAGTCCGTCCACACCTTTGGGAATCCCAGGGCCTGGACCCCAACATCTGGGGCCCGCTCAGGAACAGCTCCGGCGCCCGCGCGCGCTGCAAGGGAAGGGCCGGCGTGCTTCCCGCACGGGCTCGATCTGAGGCCGATTCCGGCCCGCCATGGCCGACAAAGTCAACATGTCTCTGGACGACATCATTGGGCCGAACCGGAGCCAGCGGGGCGGCAGCGGCGGGGCTAGGGACCGAAGCCAGGACCGAGGCCGGGACCGAGGCTGGGACCGAGGCCGGGACCGAGGCCGGGACCGAGGCTGGGACCGAGGCCGGGACCGAGGCCGGGACCGAGGCTGGGACCGAGGCCGGGACCGAGGCCGGGCCGGCTCCCAGGGAGGCCGCAATGGCGGAGCGCAAACCACCGCTCCAGTGAGCCGGGGCGGCGGGCCGTTCCGGAACCGGGCGGCCCTCGACCGAGGCAGGAACCGGCCGGCGCCCTACAGCAGGCCGCTGAGACAGCTTCCCGACGAGTGGCAACACGACCGCTGCCGCAGGGGCTTGGGCAGGGGCGCCGGCCCGGTGACCGGGGGGAAGCTGCTTCTGTCCAACCTGGCCTTCGGAGTGTCCGACGAGGACGTCCAGCAGCTGTTTGCGGAGTTCGGGCCTCTGAAGAAGGCCGGGGTCCACTACGACCGCTCCGGCCGCAGCCTGGGAACAGGCCACGTGCACTTTGCGCGGAAGGCAGACGCCCTCGAAGCCATGAGACAGTACCACGGCGCCCCTTTGGATGGCCGTCCCCTCAACATCCAGCTCGTCACCTCACAGATACACACGCAGCGCAGCCCGGTACAGAGTGTCAACAGGGGCGGGGTGACTCCACACCGAGGATCTGGAGGCTTGGGCGGAGGCAGCCGGGCTACAGGCCGGGGCACCGGACGCAATTCACAGCAACAGATCTCTGCGGAGGAGTTGGACGCTCAGCTGGACGCTTACAACTCCATGAGGAGCACCCAAAGGTTGGACGCCCAGGTGAACACTGGCGGCGCGCTGAGGGGCACCAAAAAGTGGGACTCCCAGAAGGACGCTTACAACCCGATGGGGGGCACCGAGGAGTTGGACGCCCAGCTGGACGCTTCCGACGCCATGATGGACACCAGCTAAAGCACCACCCAGCCAGTGCGTGCGTGCTGGAGCTAGGCCTGGAAACCGTCTCGCGGTGCTTCCCGAGGGCGGGCTGGCGGGGACCTGTGGCCAATTGGGGAGTTGTTTCTTCTGTTTTCAAATAGGATTGGAAACTCATGCAAAGTTTTCTCTTTAACGTTTATTTTATTAAAATAAAATTCCGAAAAACACCTGTGCTGTACCTAGTCATTTTGGGGATCAATTCTACTGGTAGCTATTGTGGAGGAGCTGGCGTTTTCACCTTGGCCATAATAAACAGAAATGGGTCTATTCAAAACCAACCAACCAACCAACCAACCAACCAACCAACCAACCAACAAACCAAACAAACAAAAAAACAAACAAAGAAACTACTTCCCTCAACAACAACAAAAATCATAAATACAAAACAAAACAAAAAAAAAAAAAAAAAAAACCTCCAAAAACAAAATACCTCCAAACAAAACAAAACAAAACAAAAAAAAAACTTCAAAAAAAAAAACTTCAAAAAAAAAAAAAAAAAGGAAAACAAACAAACAAAAAAACCTCCATAGAAAACACGCTGATGCAGCCTTTCAACGTTCTGACGCTTCGGCAAGCCCAGATGGCCAGGCCCGAACCTGGTCTCTGGGCGGGGGCCTGGCCATTCATCCACAGAGGGAGGGGGATGGGGGGTGGGGGTGGGGGAGGGGCGGTCGACCAGATGGCCTGGACCTGACACAGTCTTTGGCTGTGGATAACAGAGATTGGGTTGACTGGGGCCTGGGCCAAAGAGCTGGTCCCGCCCTCGGCTGGCCGAGAAGCGCCAAAGCAAGCCACCCTCCTGCAGCCGGAGCCAGGTGCCTGGACTTGACCGGAGCGGGGAAGGACGAGCAGGGGGCACGCTGTCTGCAAGAAGGCAGGGGCCGAAGGGTGGTCATGGATGCCGACCGACCATTCAGATCCAGAAGTGTCCGTGCGTGACTGCGGTTTTACACACACAGACGCACACGCGCACACGCACACGCACACGCAGAAGCACACCCACACCCACACCCACACCCACACACCTCCCCCCACTCCCGCCTGCACCCGCACCCGCACCAACAACACAAAGGTATTCATCCACCTTTGTGTAGTAAAAAGTATACTTGTGCAATGTTTTGTACTCGTATTATTCTGTGCTACGAAAACGGGGAAGTTAAAACGGGGGATTTGGGGCGGCCGGTAAAAGAGAGGGTAAAAGAGAGGGATTGACCTTTGCCCTTTCAAAATGGCGGCTGACTGGTTTGGCTCCGTGGACAGAGCATCGGCGTGCGGACTAAAGGGTCCCAGGTCCGATTCCAGCCGAGGGCATATACCTCGCTTGTGGGCACATGCCCAGCAGGAGGTCTGCAGGAGGCAGCTGATTGAGGTTTCTCCATCTTTGAGGTTTCTAATTCTCTATCCCCCTTCCTTCCACACGGTAAGAAGATCATTAGATAGATATTTAAAAGCAAAATGGCGGCTGCCAAGTCACCGGAGCCCAAATGGCGGGAAGTATGCCAGGGTCCCCCACATCACGGGACAGTGCATGAACACCAAGTTAGAGATCCACCTCATGCGCCGCATCCACCCGCCAGACGGCGAGATCTTCCGCAACTTCAAAGAGCTCTCCCCTGTGGTCCAGGAGACTGGCAAGCAGGTGATCCGGGAGCAGCAGCCGCGGCCGCAGCCGCAGCAAGAACACGGGACTGAGGAAAGCCAGGGCTATGGCTGGCGGAGCCCTGCCCAGCCCAGCGTCGGGGAGTCCAGGGCTGCAGCTTCGGAGGAGCAGCCCGTTCCGTTTCTTCTGGCTGTGGACGTGGGCTCGAGAGACCAGAATTACCCCCAGAGCCAGCAGGATGTGTTCCTATGTCCTGGAAACCGTTAGTGTGCACTTACCTACCTTCGTCTCCGCCAGGCGCCGCCCTGGGGTCTTCATCCTGTTCGATGAGAACCACTTCGGGTTCCTCTGGCTGTCGGCAAAACACTTCATCCTGTTTGGCAGAGTCCAGAACACCTTCCAGAATGGGGAGGCACCATCCCTGCAGGCCTTCCTGGGGATGCCCTGGAACATTCAGTCCGGGCCCCCTGGAAGGAGCAGCTTGCATGCACTTTGAAGACTGGATCTTCTGACTGGGTTTAAAAAACAAAACAAAACAAACAAACAAACAAACAGGCAAAAACCCTCCTCTTAAAATTAAAAACACACACACACACAACTTCTTAAAAGAAAAACAAAAAACAGCCCTGCCACACACACACACACACACACACACACACACACACACACACACACACAGGCTTGCACGCGCGGGAGCGCGAAATAAATAATAATAATAATAATAATAATAATAATAATAATAATAAAAAATAAGCCCTCCTTAGTAATGACATTAATCCAGCCTTTCAATGCTTTCAACCCTTCGGCAAGCCCATGCGGCCCGGCCCGTACTTGGTCTCTGGACAGGGGCCTGAGCATTCATCCAGAGAGGGAGCTGGACCCGAGGGCCCAGCCCAAGCATGGCATAAGAGCCCGTCCCGCCCTCTGCTGGTCGAGTAGCGCTAATGCAAGTCACCCTCCCGCAGCCACCTCTGGGGAAGGCAGAAACAGGTGCCGGGACTTGACCTGAGGGGGGAAGGACAAGCCAGCAGGGGGCGCGCCGCCTACGAGAAGGCAGGGGCTGAAGGGTGCTCATGGATGCCGACGGACCATTCACATCAAGGAGCGTCTGTGCGTGACTGGGTGTTTACGTCCGCAGTCACGCACAGACAAGCACTCGCCGCACTCAGACCCTGCTCCGAAGGGCCCCACAGACACAGGGACGAGTCATGCCCTCCCTCGGTAGGGCTAAGCTGTTTGACTGCAGACAGATGGCATTCTCTCCCTAGGCCCCCACTCTGCACCCTGTTCAGAAGGGTACCCTCGCCCTGGCCCTCAGCTTCTTCAACTCCAGCTTCCCGTCTTCCTGAGAACTGACCCGTTTATGCAAATCAATTTCACCTGACTCAGCCTCAGTGTCCTCTTCCAGAGATGGGTTCATGTCGCCTGCAAGGTGTCCCTGCTCCCACCACACTGGAAGCCCTCAAGGTGCCATTGGCACCTGGGCCCGCCCAAGGGAGGGGCCAAACCCTAAGCTGCTTTTCTGTAGGGAGATGCCTCCAGGGATATGCCTCTAGGGGCGTGGGGGTGTAGTGTGGGGAGTGGGGGGGGGTGTGTGTGTCTGGAACATTTCACAGAAATGCAGTAAACACCAACACGAACACACACACACACACACACACACACACACACACACACACAAAACTGTGGTACATCTACCCAGTGGAAGACTACACTGCGGTAATAAAGTGGGAAGAAGAAGGAATTCTTGCCAGCATGGATGGAACTGGAGAGCATTATGCTAAGTGAAATTCGCCAGTCAGAGAAAATTGAATACCACATGATCTCACTCATTTGTGGAATACAGAGAACAACATAGACTGACAAACAGGGACAGATCCATACACATCTATACCCCCGCTCTCTGACGGGGCTGTTTGACTGCTGGTGGCCTCTGGCGTCCTGGGCTCAGAGCTAAGTAACGAAAGCATACACATTTTATTCACATCCACCTCAGCCTCTGCCTCCCATGACCTCCAAGGGCCGCTACGTCCGGTGGGTTTGCGTCTCCGGTCTCCCCCTCCCCCATCCCGCACACCCCCCCTCCCACTCCCCCTCCCCCCCCATGCAAATGGGACGGATGTTTTCAAGGGTCCATTGCCGAGAGATAGAATCAATTGCAATGAATGAAGAGAAATGAGCACAGAAATAAAAAAAAATAATAATAATAACATAAAGTAAAATAAAACCCGCCAACACTCTTCACGGGTCCCGGGTCGGAGGAGCCTGCCCAAGAGGCGCCCGCCGGTCAAGCACCCCAGGCATAGCAGCCACTTTCAGGAGAACCTTTCCTTGAGATGCGCCACCTGCCCCACCCTAAGGTTGGGGTCTCCCAAACGGTGACGCTTCATTCCTGGGAGCGGCTGATTGGTGGGCCTCTCTGGCTCCTCCCACCCACCACCGCTCTGGGACTATATAAGAAGGGGCGGCAGCACCTGGCAGGGTCTATGGTTCACAGACCTTCTCAGCCCTGAAGAAGGCGCGTCTGAACTCTGTTGTCTCCGTCTGAACAGCTGTCTGCGTGTCATTTCTGCTTCCGCGAGGAGTCCGTCCACACCTTTGGGAATCCCAGGGCCTGGACCCCAACATCTGGGGCCCGCTCAGGAACAGCTCCGGCGCCCGCGCGCGCTGCAAGGGAAGGGCCGGCGTGCTTCCCGCACGGGCTCGATCTGAGGCCGATTCCGGCCCGCCATGGCCGACAAAGTCAACATGTCTCTGGACGACATCATTGGGCCGAACCGGAGCCAGCGGGGCGGCAGCGGCGGGGCTAGGGACCGAAGCCAGGACCGAGGCCGGGACCGAGGCTGGGACCGAGGCCGGGACCGAGGCCGGGACCGAGGCTGGGACCGAGGCCGGGACCGAGGCCGGGACCGAGGCTGGGACCGAGGCCGGGACCGAGGCCGGGCCGGCTCCCAGGGAGGCCGCAATGGCGGAGCGCAAACCACCGCTCCAGTGAGCCGGGGCGGCGGGCCGTTCCGGAACCGGGCGGCCCTCGACCGAGGCAGGAACCGGCCGGCGCCCTACAGCAGGCCGCTGAGACAGCTTCCCGACGAGTGGCAACACGACCGCTGCCGCAGGGGCTTGGGCAGGGGCGCCGGCCCGGTGACCGGGGGGAAGCTGCTTCTGTCCAACCTGGCCTTCGGAGTGTCCGACGAGGACGTCCAGCAGCTGTTTGCGGAGTTCGGGCCTCTGAAGAAGGCCGGGGTCCACTACGACCGCTCCGGCCGCAGCCTGGGAACAGGCCACGTGCACTTTGCGCGGAAGGCAGACGCCCTCGAAGCCATGAGACAGTACCACGGCGCCCCTTTGGATGGCCGTCCCCTCAACATCCAGCTCGTCACCTCACAGATACACACGCAGCGCAGCCCGGTACAGAGTGTCAACAGGGGCGGGGTGACTCCACACCGAGGATCTGGAGGCTTGGGCGGAGGCAGCCGGGCTACAGGCCGGGGCACCGGACGCAATTCACAGCAACAGATCTCTGCGGAGGAGTTGGACGCTCAGCTGGACGCTTACAACTCCATGAGGAGCACCCAAAGGTTGGACGCCCAGGTGAACACTGGCGGCGCGCTGAGGGGCACCAAAAAGTGGGACTCCCAGAAGGACGCTTACAACCCGATGGGGGGCACCGAGGAGTTGGACGCCCAGCTGGACGCTTCCGACGCCATGATGGACACCAGCTAAAGCACCACCCAGCCAGTGCGTGCGTGCTGGAGCTAGGCCTGGAAACCGTCTCGCGGTGCTTCCCGAGGGCGGGCTGGCGGGGACCTGTGGCCAATTGGGGAGTTGTTTCTTCTGTTTTCAAATAGGATTGGAAACTCATGCAAAGTTTTCTCTTTAACGTTTATTTTATTAAAATAAAATTCCGAAAAACACCTGTGCTGTACCTAGTCATTTTGGGGATCAATTCTACTGGTAGCTATTGTGGAGGAGCTGGCGTTTTCACCTTGGCCATAATAAACAGAAATGGGTCTATTCAAAGCCAACCAACCAACCAACCAACCAACCAACCAACCAACCAACAAACCAAACAAACAAAAAAACAAACAAAGAAACTACTTCCCTCAACAACAACAAAAATCATAAATACAAAACAAAACAAACAAAAAAAAAAAAACAAAAACCTCCAAAAACAAAATACCTCCAAACAAAACAAAACAAAACAAAAAAAAAACTTCAAAAAAAAAAAAAAAACCTTCAAAAAAAAAAAAAAAAAGGAAAACAAACAAACAAAAAAACCTCCATAGAAAACACGCTGATGCAGCCTTTCAACGTTCTGACGCTTCGGCAAGCCCAGATGGCCAGGCCCGAACCTGGTCTCACCTTAAACTTAACGTCCAACCGGTGCTACTTTCAGTCCTGTATGCAGCCTATTGGTGCAGCGAGGGGGACTGGGGGGGGGGGGGGGGCTGAATTGGCTCCTCCCACCATGCTCTGGGGCTATAAAAGAAAGCAGGTTTTTCTTTCCAGGGCTTCTTTCCACCAGTCTTGTTGTCCTGGTCGTTGTCCTCGTTCTCCAAGGTAGCTTTTGGGGGAGAGATCTCACCAAGACCCGATGAGAAAAGTCATCCTGACCTTGCCTCAAGGGGCCATCAAAAAGCCTCATAGCAGCCTGCATATGCAGTTGCTGGAGTCTATGGAGGTTTTTTATGCACTGGCCAAGAGGAGTGATGACAAAGCTGACCCCTCTTCCTCATGGGCCCTGGGAAACTCAAGCAACCCCAAAGGCGCCCCAGCCCCACTCAGTTTTCAAACCGTGGCTGGATACGTGACCCAGCCCCCGTGGCGGCAAAGGTCCAGTGAAAACTCAAATCAAACCCCAAAAACCATATATATAAGTTCATACCAAGGGTCTCCACCTCCATCTGCAGGACAAGCTGCCTTCTTCCAGGGAAGGTCAAATTGGTACCATTTGTTTTTCCACCCATGGACAGACCTCCATCTCGAACTTTTCTTTGCATGCCAGTCTCTGGCATCATATCGGCCTGCTATGACCAACCCTGCCAAGCCTGCTGCTGTCACTGCAACCCTGCCTAGACTAGTGTCCCTTGGCGTCCTGCTTCTTGACCTGAGCCCTAGGAAACATCTTGTGCTTCCTGGAAGCGGGAGCCTGTTCACTCTGCTTTGGGCCAGCCCCAGACCCTCCCAAGCCAGTGTGTTGGAGGCAAAGGGGGACGGGATCCACACACACACACACCCTGCACACACACGCACACGCTACACCATGACCAGTTCAAGTAAGAGGGCCACTGCGGTGCCCCTTGAAGCTAGAGCTCGGGCCGGGTAGCAGTCTGCGTGGACCCCACCTGTTTACCTCTTACCGGTTTCATTCCCTCTTGAACTCTCTTCAAAGTTCTTCTCAACTTTCCCTTATACTTGTTGGCTATCAGTCTCATGCCATTATTCAGCCTTAGAGTTTAGCGGGTAATTTACCACCTGCTTTGGGCTGCATTCCCAAGCAACCCGACTCCGGAAGACCCGGACCCATCACGCCAGGGGCCACTACTGGCCTCACACCATCCACAGGCTGGGCCTCAATCAGAAGGACTGGGGCCCTCCAGGAGAGGCACGGGGGAGTGGGTCTTCCAGATGCCACATTTCCTGTGTCCCACCACAGGGCGGGGATTCGGCGCTGGGCTCTTCCCTGTTCACTAGCTGTTACTGAGGGAATCCTGGTTAGTTTCTTTGCCTCCGTTAATATGCTTAAATTCAGCGGGTCACCAAGTCTGATCTGAGGTCGTTTCTCGGAACGGGCGCATGTGCGCACACACGCCTTGGTGAGCGAGGCTTTTCCAGGCAAGGTCAGGGAGAGAATCATTACCCACACACATGTGGGACACCATGGCCGACATGTCCCACCTCTCTCTCTTTCTTGCCTTACCGGGAGGACAGGGCGAGGCAAGAAGGCGGGAGAACGGGCGGCCTTCTCCGAGGGGGGTTGGTGGTGATCTCTGGGTTGGGGGGATGCGGGGGCCACCACGACGATGCCACAGCCCCACAAAGCACACAAACCCACCTCACACACACGCACACACACGGACACACACAAAGGGCCCGGCAGCACGTGACACAGTGCTGCCACAGCCAGTGGGGAGGAGCACACGGCGCCGGAGGACTCTGCAGCATCCCTGGGGCTCGACCCCGTGCACAACTCGGCCTTGGTGTGAGCCACAACCCCCACAGGGCCGGAGTGGGTAAGGGGACCCGTCACCACGATGGGCCCCGCAACCCCAACCCTTTTTCCCCTTTGGCCGCGTCCGGCGTGAAGAAGCTCCTGAGAGGGATACCGTGGCTTCAGGGCCTCTCCCGTCTCTCACAGGAGCCACGGACACCATAGTCTACACTTAGGGGGACAGATGGCCCGGGAAAGGGCCCTGGGAGGAAACCCCCAGCCGCATGCCCACCCCCGGGAGCAAGTCACCCCAGGGGACGCGATTGATCGGCAAGCAACCCTCAGACAGGCGTAGCCCCGGAGGAACCTGGGGCCGCAAGTGCGTTTGAAGTGTCGATGGTCAATGTGTCCTGCAATTCACATTAATTCTCGCAGCTAGCTGCGTTCCTTCATCCACGAACAATCCGAAGGATCCACCGCTAAAAGTCGTCAAGTTTTGGTTTTTGGTTTCCACTCCCTGGCACGGCAACCTTCTCCTCTCCCCCACCCCACCACATCCCGGTATGGAGGGCAGAGTTGTCTTGGATGGCCATCCAAGGACGAGACAAATGAGTCCGGACTCTGCGGATGGGGAAGGTATGACCACTGGGCGGTCTGGGGCATGCTCAGATGCTCCACAGGCGCCTGGGGGTATCCGCCTCCAGGGAGGGGAGATGGAGTTTAGGGGAGAGTGGGGAAAAGTACAGGGGTCCTTTCTCCAACTCTCCCCATGAGCCCAACTGCCCCTGACCCGAGGCGGAAGGGCGACCCGCACGCGTCTTTAAACCTTCACGCCAGGACACACTAGGTACCTGGAAAGGGGGATATTATGGGTTCACTCAGCAAGATAGACCAACAACTCAGAATTTAAATTTATGAGCCTTTATTAAGCTGGCCAGCAAACTATAGTTACAGCACTCTGCCAAAGCTGACGCTGAACTGAGCACAGATTACAGGAGTTACGTTTTATTATTAAATTTTTGGAGGCCCAGGGAAAAGTGTCTTTCAAATTCTGGGCCCCCAATATGGAGGAAACTCTATTTATACTTTTTCTAGTCTTTTGTCTCCCAAATTTGGAATGAGACTTCTGGGCCTTCCACAGGTTCACCTATGGAAACCTTGTTACGACTTTTACTTCCTCTAGATAGTCAAGTTCGACCCTCTTCTCAGCGCTCTGCCAGGGCCATGGGCCGACCCTGCAGGGACGATCCGGGGGCCTCACTAAATCATCCAATCGGTAATAGTGACGGGCAGTGTGTACAAAGGGCAGGGACTTAATCAACGCAAGCTTATTTCCCGCACTTACTGGGAATTCCTCGTTCATGGGGAATAATTGCAATCCCCAATCCCCATCACGAATGGGGTTACCCCTGCCTGATGGCATAGGGTAGGCACACACTGAGCCAGTGACTGTAGAGCACGTGCAACCCCGGACATCTAAGGGCATCACAGACCTGTTATTGCTCAATGTCAGGTAGCTGAACACCACTTGTCCCTCTAAGAAGTTGGAGGACGCTGACCACTCGGGGGTCACATAACTAGTTAGCATGCCAGAGTCTCATTCCGTATTGGAATTATCCAGACAAATCGCTCCACCAACTAAGAACGGCCATGCAGCACACCCAAGATCCAACTACGAGCTTTTTAACTGCAGCAACTTTAATATACGCTATTGGAGCTGGAATTACCGCGGCTGCTGGCACCAGACTTGCCCTCCAATGGATCCTCATTAAAGGACTTAAAGTGGACCCATTCCAATTACAGGGCCTCGAAAGAGTCCTCTATTGTTATTTTTTGTCACTACCTCCCCAGTCGGGAGTGGGTAATTTGCGCGCCTGCTTCCTTCTTTGGATGTGGTAGCCGTTTCTCAAGCTCCCTCTCCGGAATCGAACCCTGATTCCCCATCACCCGTGGTCACCATGGTAGGCACAGCGACTACCATCGAAAGTTGATAGGGCAGACGTTCGAATGGGTCGTCACTGCCACAGGGGGTGTGCGATCGGCCCGAGGTTATCTAGAGTCACCAAAGCCGCCGGTGCCTGCCCCCAAGGCCCGCGGGGGCCGAAGGGAGGCTGATCGAGTTGGTTTTGATCTGATAGATGCATGCATCCCCTCACCCCCGCGAGAGGGGTCAGTGCCCATAGGCATGTATTAGCTCTAGAATTACCACAGTTATTCAAGTAGGAGAGGAGCAAGCAACCGAAGGAACCATAACTGATTTATTTTTTGAAATATATTTTATTGTTTTACAGATAGGAAGGGAGAGAGTTAGAAACATCGATGAGAGAAACATCGATCAGCTGCCTCCTGCAGATCCCCTACTGAGGATGTGTCTGCAACCCAGGTACATGCCCTTGACCAGAATCGAACCTGGGACCCTTCAGTCCGCAGGCCGATGCTCTATCCACTGGGCCAAACCAGTTCCTGCCCATAACTGATTTAACGAGCCATTCAGTTTCACTGTACCAGCCCATGCATACTTAAACATGCATGGCTTAATCTTTGAGACAAGCATATGCTACTGTCAGGATCAACCAGGTAGGAGAGCGCAGGGAGCCAGAAGAGCGTGCCACCGCGGCGGTTCTCCGGACGCAGGCCGGATGTGCCAAGCACGGGAGGAAGTGAGCAAGCATGGGTGCGTGTGGAGCTGCGAGCACAAGGGGAGAGGGGGCAGCACAGCACCAAACCCGGCCCAGCAGCAGATGGACCGCCCGCACCCATGGGCCAGGGCACAGCGCACATAGCGGTGCCCTGGGGGGGGCGGGGCATGGACAGCGATCACTACAGCTGGCCATGACCCTAACAACGCTCCAGTAGGCCCTTCCAAACGGGGCCACGCGGCAAGAGACCGACCCTCGCACCCACACGCAACAATGCCGCAATGGCGGGCGGTGGGGTCACAGGGCGGGGCTGCAGTGGGCCCAGGAGGCGACAGGCAACCACGGGCACAGCCCCTGTGATGGCATCAGCCAGGCGGACAGGTCGGACAGACGGACACAGGTATGACAAGTGACCACCCCCAGGGCAAGCAAGGCACATAGGAAAGGCACGGCGGCGATGGCGCAGGTGGGTGGAGCGGGGCTCCGGGGCCACCCAGCAAGGTTAGTTGAGGACACAGTTCGTTGGGTGAGAAAGAATGGAAGGAGAAAAGACAAGGCCGGGAAGCGAGTTGGTTTGCCACACCGGAACAAATGCAGGGTCTCACCGCCAGAGGCCCTCCAGGCCCAAGGGACAGTCCACCGGACACCCATGAACCACCGACTGGCTTCCGCTGGAAACAACTTTCAAACAACCTCACGTGGGGGGTTCTGGGTCCTGCCACCCACCCGCGCGGCCACCGCCTCTGACCCCGGGCCTTGAGGACCTAAAGTCCCCTCTTTCTCACGGGTGCACATGCCCAACAAACACACCCCCAGTCACACTGCGCCCCATCCGAGAGCATTCTGCCCAGAGACACCACCAACCCCCCCACATGCACCACGGAAGTGGGGGAGGGCCAAGGGGTGACACCCAACACGGCAGGAGGCTGATTCTCGGGGGGCGGCTGGGGGGTGCACATCAGCAGCGACCCCTGGGAGGGGTCGCGTACGCAAGAAATCAAAACGGTGTGGACCCAATCAAATGAAGGAAGGTCCTGGGCGCACACGGCATAGGGTGGACATCAAGGCAAGGCACCGGACCTGGACGGGCCACTGGGTAAACAAATGTGGGGATCCCACCACCACAGACACACAGGGTGGCCCCGCGATGCCCAGGTCGCTGGGCCGATCCTCCTGAAGCGCACAACCTCAAAGCCTCCTCCTGCCATGCGGCCGAGGCCCTGCCAATTCGGAAAGGCTACACACGACCCTCAACAGCCACAGGGGAGCCGCCACGGCTTCTCTCCAGCTGCCCATCAACTCATCTGCCCGGTCTGAACCTGACGGGCAGAGCCCTACCCCCCGCCCGCAGGCAGAGCGAGAGCGGTGACATTCACCAAGGAATGTCCTTCTCTTGGCTAGTGCGGCTTAGGCCCGGCGCCAGAGAGCGAGACGTCACCACATCGATCCATCAGCAAGAGCGGGGCAGGGAGCCGCCAATGAAGCGCCCCCCACCCCCCAGGAGAAGTAGTGACATGAAGCGGGGACAACTGTCTGGAACAAGCCTGCGCTTCAGCCTCACCATGTAAGCCCTTTATTCTCTTCTCACACAGAGGGGGAGAGCACGGTCAGTCGGGACTGGCGAGACGTACAGCAGCCGGCCAGCGCAGGCCCGAGGCATACGGTTTTTTGCTCGTGTGGCCGGGACGGGGCGAGTCAAGCCTCGGGTTGTGGCCATGATGCTCCCTGGGACACCCCCCTGTCGTCCAATCACCCGAAAACAGCGTGTCCACAGTCATCTCGTGGTACAAAATGCAAACTTCAGCCAAAACATAGATGGTGCGGTGACGGGGGCCTCTGTCTACAGATCACGCCGGACTTCCGGAAGGAGTCATGGCCACTGGAGACCCCACTGGACCCCATCACCACCAAACAAGGGCGGGGGAGCAGCGCGAGCCACCCTCTGAGGCTACACCCGCAGCAGCAAAGGCGGCAGCGGCGTCGGCGGCGGTGGGACCCCGCTGAAGGGTAACAGAGAGTGCTGGTCTACCAGTCCCAGCGGCCCACCACTGCAGTGGCGACCACTTGCTCCTTCAGCATTGCTGCAGGTCCAATCTCTGGAGAACAGGCCTGGCACCCATGGACATGCGCCGCCGGCATGATCCCGACAGCGCCGCTGGCACCTTGCAAGTTGGCCTCGGGCACTGCAGCAGCTTTCCCTCCCTATATGCTCCGCAAGGAAGAAACGATATAAAAGCTGCCGCCAGGTGGCTCCCGACAACAGGCGCAAACCTCAGCGGGAGGGATCCGGATCTCCAGCAGGCAAGGGCGTCCAGCCACCCGGAGGGCCGATTGGGACCAGAGCCCCCAACCCCAAGTCCCTCCGGGACGGCACTGCGCCACCGAACACGGGGGCGGGGGGTGGGGGGGACTAGGAAAATCTTTTTCGGAGGATGGCCAGAACAAACATGGGGGCGGGCCGGGCCATTCGAAAGTGAAAGACTTCCTCGGAGTCGCACGCCGCCGCCGCCGCCGCCGCCGCCGCCGCCGCCACCACCACCACCACCACCACCACCCACCCCCCATACCCCACAGGCCCAAGACATCCCGGCACCTGCCTCCCTCTCTCCGTCTCTCCCTCTCTCCCTTCCTGGAGGTCATAACAAAAACATTTTATAAAGTAGTTTATTTTTTACAGAGAGGAAGGGATAGAGAGAAACATCCATAAGAGAGAAACATCGATCAGCTGCCTCCTGCACACCTACTGGGGATGTGCCTGAAACCAAGGTATATGCTCTTGACCAGAATCAAACCTGGGACCCTCCCCCGCAGTCCGCAGGCCAATGCTCCATCCACTGAGCCAAACCAGTCAGGGCACAAAAACATTTTTGCCGCCTGGGAGCTGAAACCAAAATGAGGCAGTACTCACAGATCATCTCTCCTCTCCTCTCCTCTCCTCTCCTCTCCTCTCCTCTCCTCTCCTCTCCTCTCCTCTCCTCTCCTCTCCTCTCCTCTTCTCTCTCTCTCTCTCTCTCTCTCTCTCTCTCTCTCTCGTTGAAATTATTGATGAGACACCGGTTCATAAAACCATACGGGTTTTAAAATAAGATAAAAAATGAATAAATCAGATATGAATAAATAGGAATCTTTGTATGGAAGTAAACAAAAAAAACAACAAAAACATACAGGTTATTCAAGTGGACAACTCAAGAAAATATCATCTGAATACATACATACCACATCCAGTTTTCAAGTGGGTAGCGACATGGGAGCGCACGCTGCCCATGGAGCCCATTTCATCAAGTCCCTCCATCCTCATGGATTTCTTCTCCGCCCACACTCCTCTTTTCTTTCTTCTCTTTTGCGGCCCACAACCTCCACACCCCACCCAACATCCATGGTTTTCAGTACAGGTATGAGGTCTTTCCAAGGCCTCTCCACAAAGCCCGGACATACAGGCCATGAACAGTCATCTCGACCCCAGAACAGTTTAGGTCCTAAACTTGAGGGAAAACCGGTCTCTGCCCCGACAAGAATGTAGGGCGGGAAGCTGTGGCAGTGCCTGGGGAGGTTGTGGGTTTCAGCAGGCGGACAGCTCAGGACACGTGAACACATGCCAGCACATACCGCATGCAGCTCTGTTCCGTTTGGGGCGCGGGGCGAGGGAGTGCACCCTGCCTCTCTGGACCGAGTTGGCACCGGGAGTGGCTGAGGAAGGGGAGGCACTTCCACCAATGGTGGCCTGTGCGCTCCTCACCGGCCAATCACGGTGGGTGTGGGTGTTGTCATGCCTCCGGGTGGGCGGGGTCAGAGCACCCCAGGCAGTGCGGTGCAGGTGGGGAAGGAGAAAGGCCGTTAGAGGCACCGTGGCGGTGGGTGGGTGAGTTGTGGGCGAGGAAGGGCGGGGAAGCGGGAGTCTCTGCCTGGTGTTAAAAGGTTTGGGATGTCCCCCAACTTTAGCACGGTGCCCTGTTTCCCCACAGTGCAGTTAGTGGGGCCGGTAGCTGACCCCCAACTTCAGCTGCTGGCCCCTAACTCGTGGGCACAGTGCAGGGAATGGGTCAGGCCCTGGGAGTAGACCCCGTTTTCAGCGGGTGCCCTCCCTGTGGGACACGCCTATGGGGCCGAGACTCAGGGACCGTCAGGGACTGGCAGGAGGGACCCCGGGGCGGAGGCTGGAGGCTGGAGAAACCTGACCTCAGTGGTGTTGCGAGAGGATGACTTGTGTTTTTTGGGGAGCGGTCATTGTATTTTCTTGTGAAGGGGTAAGTCCTGGGCCACTTGAGGATGAAGACTTTCCTGCATAAAAAGCCCGGGGTGCAGTTTCCCCTCGGGGAGCTCCCTGGGCTGCAGACGCTGACGCAAGGGGCAGGGAGGGGGAGGGGGGGCATCCCCTGGTCCGCAGGTGCCCTGTTCAGCTGGCCGCCCTCCTGCCTCTGCGGGACTGTCGGTGCTGGACAAAGAACTCTGCGTAAATGTATTGACTTTTAATAGGAGGCCGTGTTCTGAGAACGCCGCAGCCGTATTGGGTGCAGTGACTTCTGCTAGAGGTAAGAAGTTCCCATTCACTCCAAGTGCCAAGGGCTTTCAGTCCTTTCTCTGGTGGAGCCACAGAGTAAAACAGCTGCCAGTCCTCTGCACTTCCTGCAGGAACTGCTCACTCTCCCTCCAGATAGAACGCTGAGGGGGATAACGCTGTCACTGGTCACAGAGCTGGAAGTAGACTCTGAACATCTCTCTGTGTCTGCGTATATATATAAAATTGCCTCCCAGTGATTTTTCTGAGTAAACTGAAGGTCTGTGACATATATTTGCTTTTTGAGAGGAAGGGGGAGCGTGAGAGAGGTAGAAACATCAATGATGAGAGAGAATCATAGATCGGATGCCTCCCATGCGCCCCCTATTGGGGATGGAGCCCGCAACCCCCACCTGTGTCCTTGACGGGAATCAAGCCTGGGACTCTTTAGTCTGCAGGCCGAAGCTCTATCCAATGAACCAAATCGGCTAGGGCTAAACATCTCTTTTTATAGAAAATTAATTAGAAAAGGAGGGTGAGATGAACAGCTTGTAATATAATTTGATGCTGAGCTCTAACCAATTGGCCCCAGGATGTGATTTAGTGGCCATTGCCTGCAGTGGGATGCACAGCGGCATTATAATCAGGCATAGACGTCCATGGTTTCTTGTCAATAAGTGGTCCATCTCAGGTGCTGCTTCGTAATTCACTAGGGCCACATTGAAAGCATTTGGACAATTAGAGAAGAGGTAACATTCAAAGTTTTTCATTCTTTGAAAAGTGGAAGGTGACTTTCTAGTTTTACCAAATTCTTAACGTTGCTTTTTTGAGATGCACATTTTCTCCTAAGGGTTTTTTTGTTTCTTTGTGGTGAAGTTAGAGGGAGACTGTGAATTGTGGGTAGAGACACCCTGGTGGGAAGGGGCTGGTCATGGCAGCCCTGAGTTGAGCTCTGGACTGTTCCCCTCATGCATGGCTAAGTCACTGACCTTCAGTTTACTCACAACATTGGTGGAAGGCAATTGTATGAAAATGCTCTTTAAACTAAATGTGTTGTTCATAAGCTAGAGGAAAGGAAAATGCAGTGATTTTGGATGTACTACTGTGAATAATACTTCTGAAAAACACTATCATTACATTGTGGGAACCATGTTATACAGCACATCATTATTTTACTGCACAAAGCAGCAGAGAAAGGCCGTGCACAACTTCTAGTGTCATCGTCCCCGAGCAGGGACATCACCCAGCGTGTCCAGGCCTCTGAGCACCTCAGAGGTGCTGCGTGAGGTGCCGTGATTTAAACAAAGACAGACCTCTGGAGGCATTTCTGTATCACTTCCCTTCCATTCTGTTGCTTGAGATTATACTTGAAATTCTATGGAGGAAAAATGACTGTTCTTGGCGGGATTCCTATTTGAACCTTTGCATAGCAGCTTAGAAACTTTGCAGAGGCACTAGCCAGTATTGCTTAGTGACTAGAGCAGTGATGGTGAACCTTTTGAGCTTGGCATGTCAGCATTTTGAAAAACCCAAACTTAACTCTGGTGCCGTGTCACATATAAAAATTTTTTGATATTTGCAACCACAGTAAAACAAATACTTATATTTTTGATATTTATTTTAGACATTTAAATGCCATTTAACAAAGAAAAATTAACCAAAAAAAAATGAGCCCACGTGTCACTTATGACTCGCGTGTCATAGGTTCGCCATCACTGGACTAGTGCATCAGCCTGCAATTGAAGGGTCCTAGGTTTGATTCCAGTGAAGGACACAGGCCCAGGATGTGGGCTCGATCCCCAATGTGGGGCATTCAGGAGGCAGCCTATCACTTATTCTCTCTCATCAATGTTTCTCTCTCTCTTCCTTCCTCTCTGAAATCAAGAAAAATATATTTTTAAAAAAAACACTTTGCAGAGGTCTCCTCAGTGTGTCACTACCGACCATGAAATAGACTTAAACTAGTGGTGTTTGGGACGCATTCAGGGCAGGACTTTATATTCCAGCATGAGCAGACTTCAGTGACATCACTCTGCACATTGATAAGTCACAAGCTCTGTACTTGTGTTGCCAGTGGCAACTACAATGTGTCTGATGGATCTGAGCACCAGACCCACCTGCAGGGACAGGCACTCATTCCAGTGCCCCATTCCACCTGAGCTCTGTCCTGGGCCTGTGCAGACAGCAGCAGCTGACAAAGACTGGCTTCCCTGGCGAGTGCTCACCTTCACACATGGTATTACACATGTTCTGCAGTGCTCTGCAGTCAGGAGTGCCTAACGAAGGACTTACTGCCATGGAAAAGATTCTCTTTAGTGAAATAGACCTCTCCAAAATTGTTAAGCCGCTACACAGAGGTTATCATAGGAACCCAAGATCCTGAATCACATCTGCAAGTTTTTCCTGTAACAGCCAGAGACTCAATGTCTTATAGTCTCTACTGAAATCACTCATCTTTTCATCATTCATTCATACACTCAATCATTCACTCATTCACACACTCATTCATTCATTCACTCATTCACTCATTCATTCATTTGCTCACTCATTCACTCACTTGCTCATTCATTCATTCATTCATTATTTGCACAAGTGTATGGGGAGAAAACAGTGGTAGGTCAGTCTCGCCCTGAGATCTGGATGGTGGATGGAGAGCAGGACACCTGTCCTCAGCAGCTGGTGCCTTCACAGGTGATATCCACAGAGGCACTCGGAGGGGGCACTGCCCTCCCTTCAGGGAGTGGGGGGGGGGGTGAAGGCACCTGCATGTCACTTTGCAAACCTGAGGACACTAGACACAACTACTGTCCCCTTTATGGGGAGCATGCATTTTAGGTCCTGAGGTTCATGCTTTGCTTCATCCCTTTACAAGTATTTAGGAGCCTGTTTTGTGCCACACCTTTCAAAGCTTTATTTTCCTAAGAAGCAAGTTTCATAGAAATCACATCGCAGTGTGTGACTGAATCCTGAAAGCTCAGCAGCGTGAGCTGTGACTTCCAGAGGCGAGTGCTGACAGAAGAAGCAGCGTGTGCTCGGAGCCAGGCCCATAGCCTGAGCCTATGCCCAGCCTCTCCCTCAGAACAGCCGCTTTTTTCTGTCCCTGTGTCAGGGCTTCATTTGCATTGTTGTTTGGCATTGCCTCCCTGTCATATGTAGCTGCTCCATGAACTTAAGAGATGAAGACAATGGTGTTTGGGAAATGTCCTGGAAACTTCTATTCTCCCATTGAAGACATGGATTGCTCTAGCAGGCGCTCACCAGTTTGCTTAGTGAATGAAGTGACTACCTACTTATAGAGCCAAATGTATCTTTTCAGCTGTGTGTTGTTTTCGGCCCTATGCCTGGGACGCCTCGGGGCTGGTTAGTCACTGAGAGTGGAGGCAGTGGTTCCTTGGCCAGGTTTGTTTATTGCTCAGTCATGCAGAAATTCAACATCATAGAACAAACGTTCTCTTTCAACTTCTAGGAAATGGATGGTTTCATATATTTTTCTTTTCATTTATTTATTTTTTAAATCCTCACCGAAGTATTTTTCCCTTTGATTTCTAAAGAGCGTATGAGGGAGGGAGCTAGAGAGAAACATTGGCATGAGAGGGACACATGGCACGCGTCCATACTGGGCCTGGGGATCCTGTAACCGAGGTTTGTGCCCTTGACCAGGAATCGAACTCATGGCCATTTGGTATGCAGGTGGATGCTGTAACCACTGAGTTAACTGGCCAGGGCTCATTTTTTTATTTTAATTAAATATGAACATCACAGTATTAATATGCTCCTCAAAGCCCTGACTGGTTTGGCTCAGTGGATAGAGTGTCGGCCTACATTCTCAGGAGTCCCAGGTTCGATTCTGGACAAGGGCATGTACCTTGGTTGCGGGCACATACCCAGTGGGGAGTGTGCAGGAGGCAGATGATCGATGTTTCTCTCTCATCGATGTTTCTAACTCTCTATCCCTCTCCCTTCCTCTCTGTAAAAAATCAATAAAATACATTTAAAAAATATGCTCCTCAAAGATGAGACTGCAAAGTAGAAATGTGTTTTTGCATCAAAAACATAAGCAGTGAAACAGCAAGAAATGTGCTTGTTGTGCAAAATTTGAAAAATATAGAGAATCAATGGTTTCATGTAAAGTTGGTGTGCACCAACTTTACACATGATAACATATTTGCAGTCATTCCATAGTGTTCCTACAATCAGCCATGTAGAAAGAATCTATCTATATAAAAGGCTAATATACTACATGTCCTTCCCACCTTCTGACTGGTACTAATACACGCACTGACCACCAGGGGGCAGCGATCAGGAGCTGCCATGACCTGCACAAAAAAAAATGGCACCCCAGAGCCTGGCTGTGGTGGTTCAGTGGATTGAGCGTTGTCCCATAGACCAAGAAGTCCTGGGTTCAATTCCCAGTCAAGGTACATGCCAGGGTTGCAGGCTCAATCCCCAACAGGGGGCAAGCCAGAGGCAGCCGATTAATGATTGTCTCACATTGTTGTTTCTATCTCTCCCCCTCTCTCTCCCTTCATCTCGGAA
The DNA here is from genome assembly GCF_963259705.1 of Myotis daubentonii. Taxonomy (NCBI): domain Eukaryota; kingdom Metazoa; phylum Chordata; class Mammalia; order Chiroptera; family Vespertilionidae; genus Myotis; species Myotis daubentonii. The sequence goes on along the minus strand of NC_081845.1, from coordinate 102,008,115 downwards.
ATCAATAAAAAATATGTTTAAATAAAAAAGAAAAAGAAATGGCACATCAGACCTGGAGCCCAGAAAGCAATACTTGGCTTCCCCCAAGGGGGATACAGGCCCTGCCACCATCCTGGATTGACAGTTCACCAAATCTCAGCTGATTCTGCTGAAACCCCATGGCACAAAATGCAGCCCAAAGCCCACCCCAGCCTGGAAATGGTTGTTGTGGTTGCTGGGTAATGACATCATGTAGCAATGCCCAGCTTCCCCTCCCTAGCAACAAATAGCCCCTTGCATTTTCTTCAGCACACAAACACAGGTTGAAACATTTCCCACTTTAACCAAATATCTGTGAAGTGTTTTCCCATGCCTCATCTCATTTGATCCTCACAGAAGTCCTTGAGTAGGTAGATAGGAGACTTGGTGGAATACAATTTTCTTTTCATTAGCCAGAAAACAGAGATTTACAAAGCTTAGAAACTTGACCTGACTGAAAAGAAGTAAGAAATGGTGGACCTTGACAATGACTTCAGGTTTTCTCAATGTACAGAATATAGACAAACACTGCTGCAGTTACATATTTTACCCTTTGTTCTCCCTGCATGATCTACAATAATGATCTGCTTCATGTTGATATTTACTGCTGTGTTGCTGACAATTACCTGAAAGAGAAGTTGGGGTGCTTCAATGGCCTGGAAAAGATTTAGCTACATCAGAAAGCAGGTCTACTTAAGCAAGTTTATTCTATCCTATGTAATGAGATCCTAATATGCAAATTGATTAAACAGCAGAATGACCGGTTGCTATGATATGCACTGACCACCAGAGGGCAGACACTCAATGCGGGAGCTGCCCCCTGGTGGTCAGTGCGCTCCCAAATGGGGAGCACCGCTCAGCCAGAAGCTGGGCTCAAGGCTGCCAAGTGCAGCGTCTTGGCAGGAGCCTCTCCCACCTCCACAACAGGCAGGCGGTAAAGACTGAAGGGTCCCGGACTGCAAGAGGGATGTCCAACTGACAGCTTAGGCAGGAATCCTCCAAGGGGTCCCAGAGTGCAAGAGGGCACTGGCCGGGCTGAGGGACACCCCTCCCCCGTGCAAAAATTTTGTGCATCTGACCTCTAATCCTATATGATAAAAGCCTAATATGCTGTGTGTGGTTGACCTGTTGGCCATTCAAGCAATCAAAGATTAGTATGCTAATGATATGCTAAGACCGCTCAACAGCACCCTATGATGTGCACTGACCAGCAGGGGGCAGACGCTCCACCGATAGGTTAGCTTGCTGCTGGGGTCCGACCGATAGGGATTGAGCGAGATGGGCCGGACACAGCCTGGAGCCCTCCTGCAGTTCCTCCGCAGCCAACCAACCTTCTGTGTCTCTCCCCGGACTCAATCGTGCACTGGTGGGGTCCCTTGACCTGGCCTGCACCCTCTTGCAATCCAGGACTCCTCGGGGAATGTCGGAGAGCTTTTTTCTACCTGATCCTGCAGGCCAGGCAGAGGGACCCCATTAATGCATGAATTCGTACACTGGGCCTCTAGTATCCTATTTAATAAAAGGCTAATATGCAAATAGACCGAATTGCAGAAAAAACGAACAACTGGTTGCTATGATGTGCACTGACCATCAGAGGGTGTGTGTATAACACAGCAAGTGTTGGCCATGGCGGAATGGTAGAGCAGGTGAGTGGGGGCACCAGACCAAGGCAGGGTGCCTGTCACTGTCATCAGGGCGAGCCTGTAGTGGTTACTGAAAATTCTTTCTCTTGTTCAAAAACAGTCCCACCCGGTGCTCGCACCTGCTGCTGGTACCGGCCCACTTGCACCTGCGGCCGGTGCCGGAGCCACTGCTCACACCTACTGCTGATGCCAAGCATTGGCCCCGATTGCTTGGCATTGTCAGCAATGTGAGTGGTGGCTGTCAGCCCCTATTACAATGGGGGGTTCTTTACCTCTCCCTGATCCTGAGGGGAGATCGGGGCTGGCAGCCATCTCTCCCTCCCACTGCTGGAGATGGCCCTGCTCTCACCTGCTGCTGGTGCCAGAGCTGCCACTCCCACCCACTGCCACTGCCACTCCCACTTGCACCAATCCCGCTCGCACCTGCTGTTGGTACCTGGCGCCACTCTCGATTGCTTGGAACCATCAGCATGTGTGAGCAGCAGCTTCCAGCTCTGATTGACCCTGACGGCTTCTCCACCTCCCCCTGCTCCTGAGGGGCCATTGGGGCAGCAGCTGCTGCTCACACCTGCTGACAGTGCCACCTCTCTTGTATCCGCTGCTGGCACTGACCCCAATCACTATGTGCCCTCAGGGGGTACAAGTGGGGTTGGTGCCATCAGCGCATGGGAGCAGTGGCAGTGGGAGAGGGGCTGCTGGAAGACAGGGGGCAGGGGGCTGTGGTGGGAGGGGCTGGGCGGTGGTGTGGAGGATGGGCTGAGACCTGCCCCTGTGTGTACTGCAGCCTCATGACCCACAATGCCTTTCAAGTTGCATGAATTTGTGCACTGGGCCCCTAGTATCTACACTAATAAAAGAGAAACTTTTATTAAATTAACCATCACTCAGCTACACCCACCAGCCAATCAGTAGCTGGTATGCAAATTAACCCAACTTAGATGGAGGTGGCCAAGGAGCAGGAGCAGCAGGAGGCTTGGGTTGCCCTGGTGATGGAGGAAGCCAAGCTTTCTGTCTGCCCTGGCCGGTCCTGTGCTCTGCTCAAGGCTACTAAGTTTCAATTATAGAAGATAAATGAATCCCAGATACCTGCTTCCAGACCGCCCTGGCCTCCGCTCAAGGAGGCGATGAAAAGGAAAAAAAGGAGGGGCTGAGAGCTTGGGTCCCCGCTGGGGGGCTTGGCCAGCCTGCAAACACCCATCAGCCCCTCACCCAGGCTGGCCAGGCACCCCAGCGGGGACCCCTATCCTGAAAGGGGTGTGGCCAACTTGAAAACAGCCCTCAGCCCTTCACCCAAGCTGGCCACACCCCCATGGGGTGAGGGTCCCCACTGGGGCTCTTGGCTAGCCTGCAAACAGCCATCAGCCCCTCACCCAGGCTGGCTAGGCACCCCCCAGTGCGAACCCCCACACTGAAGGGGGTGTGGTGAGCCTGAAAAAGGCCCTCCGCCACTCACCCAGGCTGGCCAGGCACCCCAGCGGGACCCCCACCCATGCACCAGGCCTCTATCTATACTAATAAAAAGGGTAATATGCTAATTAGACTGGGAGACCTTCCAGGAGACCTTCCAGATGTTGTTCTGGACAAAGCCATGGTGGTGGGGCTAATGTAGAGGCGGTGAGAGGCCAAGAGGGGAGGGCAGTTGTGGGTGATCAGGCTGATGGGTGACAGGGTTGTTGGGGGTAAGCAGACCAGCAAGGGGGCCAGTTGGTGGCAAGCAGGCCATCAGTGGGGGTCAGTTGGAAGTGATCAGGACAGTGGGGGGGCAATTTGGAGTGAGCAGGCCAGCAGGGGGTCAGTTGGGGGCGAGCAGGCCAGTGGGGGAAGGAAGGTGGAGGCGAGCAGGCTAGCGGGGGGGGGGGGGGGGGCGGGGAGCAGTTGGGGGCAAGCAGGCCGGCGGCAGGGGGCAGTTAAGGGCGAACAGGCTGGCAGGCTGGCAGGCAGGCAGGCAGGTGAGTGGTTAGGAGCCAGCAGTCCCGGATTGTGAGAGGGATGTCTGACTGCCAGTTTAGGCCTGATCCCTGTAAACCAGCAGTAGGATATCCTTCAAGGGGTCCCAGATTGGAGAGAGTGCAGGCTGCACTGAGGGCACTGGGCCCCTAGTATCCTATATAATAAAAGAGAAACATATAAATTGACCATCCCTTCCCTGTGCTTACCAACCAATCATGGTGGATATATAAATTAACCCAACAAAGATGGTGGTTAATTTGCATACACAGGCGCCGGGCAGAGAGCCGAAGTGGGAGAGCCAGCAGCTTGTGGGGTCGTGGTGCCCTCGGTCACTCCCATGGAGGGATGTGCCTCCCTTAGTCACTGGGCAGAGAGCAGAGCAGGAGAGCTGGAGGCCTGCGGGGCCATGGCTCCCTCGGTCACTCCCAGTGTGGGGAGCACCAGGAATTCTGGGCATAGTAGTTCTGATGGCAGCCCCTGGACCGGAAGCAGAAGCCCAGAGTGTGGGAAGCACCAGGAATGCTGGGAATCATAGTTCTGGTGGCAGACAGATCTCTTAGACACTAGAGCAAAGTGAGTCTGGAGCAAGTTACTGTTGCGGTAAGGGATGGAGGGAAAGCAAAGATGAAGACATAAGTAAAATCAGAGTGTCTAGGAAAAATTAAAGGGAAGATATCCTAAAACTTCCAGGAAATCTCCACCAATGAAGCAAAGAGAAAAAAAATGCCTCTATTATTCTGTGAGCAACAAACCAAACTGGGTTGGAGGTCTCCGACAATTCATTCATATGATTGCAAAGACAGACAGAAACTCCCGGGCTGGAGAGGGTGCAGGTCGGGCTGAGGCAGTGGTCAGTGAACCATGGCTCACGAGCCACGTGCGGCTTTTTGGCCCTTTGAGTGTGGCTCTTCCACAAAATACCATGTGTGGGCACACATGTACAGTGCAATAGAAACTTCATGGCCCATATGCAGAAGTTGTTTTTCAGCTTGGGTGAGTTTATTTTCAAGAAGTGGCTTTAGAAGAAGTGGGGGGTGTCGGTCGGTCCAGCGATGGGAGACGCGGTGCAGGCGGGTTGCGGGATACTCAGGGCAGGGGAGGCGCGCATGACTCATGCAGGAGTTGAGTGAGCCAGTCAGTCAGCAGTCTCATTGTGCAGTGGTTAGTGCTAGTCGCGTCCGCAAATCGCGTGCAGGTGACAAAAGATAGACAAAATAAGTATACAAGACAAGTGTGGATGGGAGAATTGGAAGGGGTTGACCTCAGTGAAAGTACCACAATCAGATTGAGGACATTTTTAGCAAAGGCCAGCTTAGGAGTACACTAATTAAGTTAATAACAATGTACCTACCTATATAGTTTAAGTTTAAAAAATTTTGCTCTCAAAAGAAATTTCAATCGTTGTACTGTTGATATTTGGCTCTGTTGACTAATGAGTTTGCTGAACACTGGGCTGAGGGACCCCCCACACCACCATGCAGGAAGATTCGTGCACTGGGCCCCTAGTCCTATCCAATAATAGACAAAATGGTAATTAACCATACCTCCGCTACATTTACCATTGGCTAATCAGGGCGATATGCAAATTAACTGCCAACCAAGGTGGCAGCTGGCAGCCACACAGCTGAAGGGAACATGAGGCTTGGTTGCTCCAGTGATGGAGGAAGCCAAGGTTCCCTGCCTGCCGCAGCCCGGCTCTGAGCTCCGGATACAACAATGTTGCAATTATAGAAGCTAAACAAACCCCAGGTATCTGCTTTCAGCCAGCCGGCCTTGGAGCTGGAGCTGCATCAAAGTTTCAATTACAGAAGGTAAATAAATCCCTGAATAAAAAAATATTAAAAAGAACAAAAGGAGAGACTGGGAGCTTCAGTTGCAGGCTTGGCCTGCCTGAAAACAGCCCTCAGCCCCTCATCCAGACTGGCCAGGCACCCCAATGGGGGCCCCTACCCTGAAGAGGTTGCGGGCAGACTGAAAACAGCCATCATCCCCTCATCCAGGTTGGCCAGGCATCCCAGTGGTGACCCCCACCCTGAAGGGGGTGTGGGCATCCTGAAAACAGCCATCAGCCCCTCACCCAGGCTGGCCAGGCACCCAAGCAGGGGCCCCACCCTGATCCGAGACACCCTTCAGGGCAAACCAGCCGGCCTCAACCTGTGCACCAGGCCTCTATCCTATATTGTAAAAGTGTAATATGCAAACTGACCCTAAAAGCAGAAAGACTGGGAATGACTGGTCACTATGACACACAATGACCACCAGGGGGCAGATGCTCAATGCAGGAGCTGCCCTCCGGTTGTTTGTGAGATCCCACATGGAGGAGCTCTGCTCAGCCACAAGCCAGGCTGATGGCTGCTAGTACAGTGGTGGTTGTGGGAGCCTCTCCTGCCTCCTCAGCAGTGCTAAGGATGTCTGACTGCAGCTTAGGTCTGCTCCCTGCTGGCAAGTAGACATCCCCCGAGGGTTGCCAGGCTGCCAGAGGGATGTCTGATTGCCAGCTTATGCCCAATCCCCTGGGGAGCAGGTCTCAGCCAGCAGATGGTCATCCCAGACTGTAAGAGGGCACAGGCCAGGCTGAGGGACCCCCCCCACACCACCATGCACGAATCTGCCTGCACAGGGCCCCTAGTCCTATCTAATAAAAGAGAAACATTGTAATTAGCCATACGACCACTACCCTTCCCATTGGCTTATCAGGGCGATATGTGAATTAACTGCCAGCTAAGATGGCGGTTAACTACCAACAAAGATGGCGGTTTATTTGCATACATAGCCACAATGCTGGGAGGCGAAAGGGAAAGGACTGAAGAATGGTGATGGCAACCCAGGCGGCAGGCAAAGGCCGCCTTCAGCCAGTGATCGCCATCAGAAAGCCAGTTGGGGTTGCCGGCTGTCCTGCGCCCAGCGATCGCCATGGTGATCGGAGGGCAGGAGGGCAGGAGGGCCTGCGCCCCACTATCAGAGGGCGGGAGGGCCAGGGTGCAAGCCAGGGGGCAACCCTGGACTCCCTGGACAGGCGGCTGGCCTGCGGCCCGAGATGGCCATGGTGATCGGAGGGCAGGAGTGCCAGGGAGCAGGCCAAGCGGCAACCCCGACCCCCCTGAAGCCGCCTGCCCGCGCCCGTGTGCGGGACAGCCCGTGCCCCCGTGCGGCAACAGAAGCCAACAGCCCAAGCCCGGGTGCACCCTCTGAAACCGCCTGCCCACAGCATGTGCAGCCTCAGAAGCCACCTGCTCATGCCTGTGTACGGCCACAAAAGCCGCCTGCTGCTGCCTGTGACCTGATCCGGTCCCGGGTTGCAGGCCCGCGCCCGTGTGCGGCTGCAGAAGCCACCAGCCCATGCCTGTGTGCAGCCGCAAAAGCCGCCTGCCTGCCTGCAGCATCCCACTATGATCCACTGAGTTATGAGGCCAGAGAGCACGGAGAACTTCCACCCCTGAGTCAAAGTGTGGAGCGGAGGACACGGCCTCCCCTCCTAAAGTCGCCAAAGGACAGAACCTAACCTAAGCCACATCCTCTGAGACAGCCGGGCAGGCACCACTGACCCTCTCTGTAGGCCGGGCCCCCCTCCCCCTTCCCCTGTCCCTGCACAGCTCCCATAGCTCCCCACTAGCTGAGTCAGGCACAACAGGTTTGCAGCCACAGGGGCTATTTAGCAGCTAATGAAAAATGCGAGAACGAACAAATGAAGCAGCTACTGCAGTGGGGAAAAGACGTTCATCAAATTCGTTGTCTCTGAGAAACTGAGGCAGCCAGCACAGGCCCCTGCACAGGATGAGGCTTCTGCTTCTAAAGAAACGTCCTGTGGGTAGAGGTGAGGGGGTGCTGCCTTTCCCATCTCAGAGTTGTAGGAGGAGTCTGTGCTCCCCCTCCTGGTATTCTTAACACCCAGAGACCCCTCCCCAGCCCAGGCAGGAATGTTCCACCCTGACCGCCTCCAGAAAGCAGAGAACAAAGAGGCACTTCATGACTTCAAGCCTCTAAACCAGTGGTTCTCAACCTTGGCTGCACATTAGAATCACCTGGGAATCTTTCCAAAATCCTGATTTCTGGGCCTCATCCTCTGGAAATTCTGTTTCTTTGTTATGGGGTAGAGCCACAGCATTAGTAACAAAGAAACAGAATTTCCGGAGGATGAGGCCCAGAAATCAGGATTTTGAAAAGATTCCCAGGTGATTCTAATGTGCAGCCAAGGTTGAGAACCACTGCTCTAAACAGACTTGACCACTGCGGGCAAAGACCTGCAGCTGAGAGGGGGCAGGTTCTGGGTGTCGAGGTCCAGAGTGTGGAAGACCTCCTGGGGGAGCAGTGGATCTGGAAGACTGTGTGCTGGGTCAGAGACACGCCTGCCTCCTACCCTCCCCTGCCCTGCACATAGATGTGCCTGGACTGGGGTGAGGAGGAGAAGGAGAACTAGAGGGAAGGAACACTGAGTGTTTGTTGGCGGCCATGTAAAAAGGACTGTGACCCTCCCCTCCCACTGAGTCACTCCCTAAGGCAGCAGAAGACGGAGAGTCTGAGAGCAGCCACACAGCTTTGTGGCTGTGACCAAGGCACCAAGATGGTGTGCATGCAACGGGACTGAGGAGGTGTCAGAGGACCTCACCCCAGAAAACCCAATAGCTCTTTGTGTGAGAGAGAGAGAGCAAATTGGACTCAAGAGGCCTCAAGGCCCAGATGAGGAGGATATACCAGAGATCAGCATGGACTTGAGCTCTGAGGTGAGGGTCAAGGGCAGCTGGTTGGGGGCCAGCCCAGACAGAAGACTGAGGTCCAGATGTTCTTGACCCTGTTCGGTTCTTTGGCACCTCTGCCTGAGATATAAACTGTCTGACATGGAAATACAACTCCAGAGAAGGGGGTGGGGAACCTAAGTTAAATAATATTTTGTTTTTGTTTTTTCACTTGGCAGAATGGGGGCTGAAGTTGAAGTTAGGTTTGGTTACTAAACAATAAAGAAAGCAACATTTCTTGCACACCCGACTGTGTAGTCTGAGTTTGCTGCTGCCTATAAACTGAGAAAAAGTTGTAAAATAAAGTATAATCTCTAGGGTTTAGGTCAGACAGGAGTAGTGCCACTCAGCCAGAAGCTGGCTCATGGCTGGCCAGTGCAGTGATGGTGGCAGGAGCTTCTCCCACCTCTGTGGCAGCACTAAGAATGTCCAAATAACAGTTTAGGCCCAACCCTTGGGGGCCTAAGCCTTTAGTTGGACATCCCCCGAGGGCTCCCTGACTGCCAGAAGGATGTCTGACTGCAAGCTTAAGCCTGATCCCCCGGGGAGTGGGCCTAAGTCAACAGGTGGATATCCCACATGGGGTCCTGGACTACAAATGGGTGCAGGCCGGGTTGAGGGATGCACCCTTCCCCCCCACCCCGAGTGCACAAATTTTGTGCACCGGGCCTCTAGTATATATATAAAAGGCTAAGTTGACTCACACATATACAGCTCTAACTGGCACCAATCACACACGTGTTTCCATCTGTCATTGTAAATCATGAATTTGGTTCACACTTCTATTATAAAGGGCAAATAGCAATATTAAAATATTTCTTCTACTTCATTTCCTTTCCATATGCATGAATTTGTGCACCGGGCCATTAGTGAATAATAAGCAAGGAAATTTTTGTCTTTAGGGAAAAAGACCTCTCTAAAATTCTTAAACAACTTTTTAATGATTATAAAGGGAATCCTAGGTCAGAGGTCAGCAAGCTGTTTCTGTAATAGCCAGAGACTCAATGGTTTGTGGTTTCTGCAGAAACTCCAAGCTTCTCCTCATTATTAGATATCAGTCATTGATTCTATGTAAATAAGTAGCTGTGGCTCTATTAGAATAGATATTTTCTGTGAACAATAAAGTTTGATTTTCATATAATTGACTTGTTTTAGGCAATAAGGCTTTCCTTGAATCTCAGAGAATTAGGCACAGGGCTTAGGCTGCTGGGCCCTGGGACTCACGGGGACATTTCTGCCTCACTAGATGGAGCAACAATGCAGAGAGCTTCCTCTCCCCACTGCTAGGAACACGTGACTCATTAGCCAACACTGTATGTCAGGGCCAGTCAGACTCACTAGATCCTGCTTGGATTTGCTGTATTTCAGGCTGATCAGATCCACTCTGTGAGTTCAGTGACTGGAAAAGGCCCAGTACAGCTGCCTCTGGGGTTCAATGTCTCTCATCACATTTGGACTTTCCCATTGAGAGGTTGCAGTTCCCAAGGTCTGGTTTTCATAGAAGAGTCTTCATGCAGCTCTTCAAATACGCTGTTTCCAGTCGTTATATAGTTCCACATGCATTGGTGAAAGGTATGCCATGTGGGCACTCTCAGAGTGGGCAATAGGACTCACATTACCAATCAACTCCAACATTACCACTGCCATAAACTTTTGAACTGCTTATTCATAATTTAAAACGAGGGGGAGTGGGCATTTACATGTCAAATAGAGTAGCACACCACCTCAGAAGTCAAACTCTCCCCTCACCTTTAGGGTCCTGCTGGGATTTGAGTCTAATCAAGGTAGCAACTGTTGCAGAAGAGCTCACTGTCTTTGTTACTCTGTTGTGCTTGCTTCCTCTTGAAAATTTTCTGTTCCCTGGCAAATTCTGAATTATTCTACTTTCCTCGTGTGTGGGTTATAACAATACCATGATCCATTCCAGTTTTTCTCACATCTGGCTTGAAACCTGTGACAAAATTGATCTCTTCATGCTGAATTAGATCTCTTGGATACAGATCAAGTAAACCATCCATGTCCACTGTTCTGGAGCACTCAGAAAACATTAAGAATGTCTGTGTCATCAACCCAGACATGGAAAGAGAACTCAGAAGCCCATTGGATTGCCACGATAGCCCCCACTCCTCCATTTAGTGTTACATGCCATAGCCCAATATTTACTAAGTGTCTTGAGCCGAATCTGGATTAGAACTTGTTTTTTAACACTGAATGAATGATTTTCTTTCCTTTTTATAGATACAATTCCTCATGAACTGTCTGATGCCTAAGGCCCTACAGTGTACCTGCTACTGCCCAGTCCTAACAGAAGCTCACGCTGATATTAGTGAGGAGAAGGTAAGTACAGAGAAATGTACTCATATTATTCCAGAAGGAAATAACATCACTCATCAACATCATACAAATCCATCAGGAGGATAGACCGTGACTGCTTCAATGTCAACAGGCCACAGGGAGCTTTCCATGAGTGCACAGGTGTAGGTAGAGACAAGGATTCCTTGTTTGATAGTAGGGTCCAAGGCATCAACTTATATAACTACTTTGAACAGCCCAGGTTGGATCAGGTATGGCCCACACTAATTGATGTAGTCTTCCCGTGCAGGGCCCTTAATGACTCTGTGAGTGACATCACACCCAGGTCATAATGGACAGCTCAGGTTGCATGGTAACTTGGTGGCCCATGTTTAAGATTTGTTCTTTGTAACCCAGGAAATCCTGTGGGACAAATCTCTATCAATCCCCAGGGTGATGACAGTCCCTAACCCGGAATGTTTGCCCCTCTGGCTAGGACGACTTTTGACTAATGGGGATGGAAGCCACCAGCGATGCCCTGATGGACTCAGCCAGAGGCTGGAGCCATTGCCGCCCGCAGGTCCATGGGGAGCCAGGACACCTATGCAGCTTGGACCCTAGTTACCTCTTCCCCAGCTCTCAGCAACCCAGGGAACCTTGACAATCAGATTTGCCAGCTTTCTACCATGAACCTTTTCAATTTTTCTCACTCTGGCTTGGAATCATTGACACAAATATATACTCATGTCCTGAAGCTCTTTGTGCTGAATCTGAGTCTTGGCTATAAGTCATGTAAACAATCCATGTGTGCTGCTGTGGACAACTCAGAAATTTGTCAGATGGTCTATATCATCAACACAGACATTCACAATGGAAGCCAGGAGAGCCATTGGATTGGCACAGCGGTCCTCACTCCTCCATCTAGGGATGTTGTCACCCAGTATTTATAAACTGCCTTGTTTGGCGGACTCTGGAGTTAGAAATTGGCTTTTTAACTCTTAGTTTTCTTGTTTTCATACACACCAGTCCTCATTAACTGTCTAGTGGCTAACATCCTGCGGCACACCTGCTGCTGACAAGTCTGAACACAGGCTCCATCTCATCCTGAGTGAACCAAAGGTAAGTAAACAAGGATATGCTCATAGGTGGGGAATCCTGAGCACCTGCACTGTGACTCACACACCGGCCTTCCCAAGGTCCCAACCACAATCCCCATCTGCCAGGGACACTGGGAGGACCAACACGTATGCTGCAGTGCATGGAGGGGGACATGCAGACACCTGCACCTGTGACAGTGCCTGTCTTTTTCTGGGTTGAACTCAAAAGAAGCAAACTTTCAGGCCACTCCATAGAGTCATATACCCAACTGAGGAGTAATCTGCCTCTAAAATCCAGAGGCCCCCTGGGCGCTGGTTCTCCATCTTGGTAGCAGGTGGGGCCAGATGCCAGCAATCATTGCTTACCTCAGATAACTGCCTCCCCCTCAGAAGAGCACTGGACACAAACATATTTCACTGAGTAAGAATTCTGAATTTCAGTCAGAATTTCTTCCTCAGCTATTGACTCTACAGTCTCAACTCTAGAGTAGTATTGTCCCACTCACTTGGTCCATTCTGCATAACATCATCATTGTAACCGACCAGCCAGAAGTATTTCCTGCGGAAGAAAAAGGCAGTGAGGACCTTCAGCCTGTAGAGATGACTCATCCCAGAGGGAAGATAATGAAGGTGTATGGGGGCCTTGCCACCTGAGAGAAGGCGAATTGAATTGAACTATGAAAACATGAGGAGGAGGCATTTGCCTGCACTGTAGGTGCATAGGGTACAAGGTGATGGGGACTTTGAAGTTGCTCAAGCAAAGTAACCACATGGTACAGCAGCAGCATAGGGTCTCCTGTAGTTAAAGAATTGGTGAGTACACTGACACTTTCCAAGTTGTGTCTTCTCCCTCTCTCTTTCTTCTTCTCTGTCACCTACTCCCCCTCCTCTTCCTTCTCATCCTTTTCTTATTCCTTCTATTTCTTCTAAACCTTCTTTCCTCCTCCTCTACTTTCTCTATCTTTTCCTCCTCTCTCACTGGCTCCTGTCCAACCTCCTCCTCCTTCTCTTCCTCCTTCTTTCTCTCAAGACAAATCAAAAGAGTAATGAGGATGTGCCCAAATCCGCACTCCTGAATCTTTCAAATCCTTCATGGTGGCACAAATCTCTCATATTCATCAGACAGATGGTACAGCTTCTAACTTAATACTTGCACAGTTACAGGCAGTTCTTACGGATTGGTTTAGACTTTCTGTCCACAGTTGCCTTGAGTCATTGGTGATGAGTGTGTGGGATAATTCTGCTGGTATAGGAATTTCAGTTATGCATTTTACAACCAGGAGCAACCACAGAATGGGTGAGATAAAATTTGGACCTATTTCAAAATAGACCTGAGCTAAAATTCACTGGTCACCTGACCCTCAAAAGATCCTAGTCTTAGTGAGGGCTAAGGTATTATTTTAGATTCTGACACCAATTTCTGTTCATAACCATTTGCCTGTGGTCGCTGAATTATCTAGTTCATTGTTTCCCCCAAAGAGATAGTTACTTGGATAAAACTTTTTGAAAAGGGGCTATCAGCCATTGGGCCAACCAAAGCATTCCTTCTTCTACATTAGAGCAGGAACCAGTGGGCATTTCCATGTTACAATTTTTGGTCCATCTTTGGATGCCTTTTTCAGCCCACCATCTCAATAAACTTTATACAACTTTGATAATGACCCAAGCTACAGATATAAATGCACTATCTCTGTCTTATAGCCCCAAATTATTAAATTCCCTTTCATCACAATGTATATTTATGTGAGCCTTGTCCCTCACCATTAATTATTTCCGTACATAATCCATGTTTTCCTGCTTCTGTAAATCACAGAATTCACATGGCTCTTGCAAAGGGTAGCACACTTCCTCAAGGGTCGCATTCTGCTCCTCACCTTTAGTGTCCTGCTGCGATTTGTGTCTAGTAGAGGTGGCAGCTGCTGCAGGAGAGCTCACTGCCATTGTCATCCTTGTGTGTTTCACATTTTCCCAGTCAATGAACAATTCTGAATTGTTCCAATTAGGTTATAGCCAATTAGTTTATAACTCTACCATGAACCTTCCCAGTTTTCTAACATCTTTGGCTTGGAACTATTGAGAAAATGAATCTTCTCAGGTCTTGAATATTTTCAAGCTGAATCTGGAGAAATAGCCAAGTACATTAAGCTGGTCTTTCCCTACATAATTAAATTTGAAGTTACATTCTTTGCTTCAGTCAAAAACTAGTGTTATGATTATTTCCTGTGAGAATAATTTTCTAAGTAAGTATGTCCAACTCTTAATCAAAAATACAAACTGAAAACAGTTTCTTGTTAACATCTCTGAGCAAGTTGGATTTTAACAGAAATCTAATTCTTGACTATAAAGCCTTCTTAACATATAATACTAGAGGCCTGGTGCATGAGATTTATGCATTGTGGCAGGGGGGATGGTAAGAGGGACCCCTCAGCCCAGCATGCACCCTTTCACAATCCAGGACCCCTCAGGGGATATCTGCCTGCCAGCTTAGACCCAATCCCTCTTGCAGTCTGGGCCTCTCACAGTCTGGGATCCCTCGCTCCTTACCACCCGCCTGCAGTGGAGGCAGAAAAGGCTCCCTTAACTGCCACTGCACTCACCAGCTGTGAGCCCAGTTTCTGTCTGAGAAGCGCTGACCACCAGGGGGTAGCTTCTGCATTGAGCATCTGCCACTGGTGGTCATTGTGCGTCATAGCGATCAGTCATCCCACCATTCGGTTGATTTGCATATTAGACTTTTATTATATAGGATACTTACTAGTTAAGATTTCCTATCTGGGGATAATTCTGTAGATCAATAGGCTAAGTAAAATAGCATAAGTAAATATTTATCCCTTCTATTGCCTATATGGGGATCTATTTTTCTTTAGTTAATTATTATTGACTAGAGGTCAGGTGCACGAATTCATGCACCAGTGGGTTCCCTTGGCCTGGCCTGAGGGATCAGGCTGAAACTGGCTCTTTGACATCCCCTGAGGGGTCCTGGATTGGATTGAGAGAGGGCGCAGGCCAGGCTGAGGGACCCCCACTGGTGCACGATCAGGGTTGAGCAGAGATGCAGGAGGTTGACCAGCCAGGGAGGGAGCATGAAAGCGCTCTAGGGCATGTCTGGTCTGTCTCATTCAGTCCCAATCTGCCAAACCTCAGCAGCAAGCTAACCTATCAGTCAGAGCATCTGCCCCCTAGTGGTCAGTGAACATTATGGTGAGCAGTTGAGCAACATTAGCATACATTAGCATATTATGCTTTGATTGGTTGAACGGACAACCAGATACTTAGCTTATTGGGCTTTTATTATATAGGATTGGCCTTATACATTTATATTTTTAAATTCTTTATTATTTAAAGTATTACATATAGGGTCTGTCTGAGGAACAGCAGCTGTGTGTGAAGCCTCCCCGCATCAGACAGAAGAGCCACCACAGCTGTGAACAGCACCCACCAGAGGACCTGCTGCCAACTGAGGAGCAGCTGTTACCACAACCACCCAAGGAGCAACCGCAGCCCGAGGAGCCTCTGCCAGCCAAGGAGCAGCCACTGAATCACTCAACATCTAGATATGTCAGTGAGATCAAACATGGGTAGACAAAGAAACCCCCAAAGGAAAGAAAAGGAGGACTCACCAGAAAAGCAGCTAGGTGAAACAGGCATGCAACATGACAGAAAAAGAATTCAGAATAAGGGTCCTAGAGTGCATAAACTGGATGGAGGAAAAATCAACAACATATGCAAGAATCAAGAAGAAACGGATGAAAAAATCAACAACTTATGTAAGAATAACAAAGAAATGGATGAAAAAATCAATAACTTAGGTAAGAACCAAGAAGAAATGAAGAGTGATATAGCTGCAATAAAAAAACACCATTGAAAGTTTCAACAGTAGACTAGGAGAAGCAGAGGACTGAATTAGTGAATTAGAAGACAGGGAATCAAAAGACACCCAAACTGAACTGCAATTGGAGAAAAAAATTAAAAGACAGGAGGAGAGCCCAAGGGAGCTATGGGACAACACAAAATGAAACAACATATGAATAATAGGGGTGCCAGAACAACAGAAAGAGGAACAGGGCTAGAAAACCTATTTGAAGAAATAATATCAGAAAACTTCCCTGAGGTGGGGTAGAAAAAGTCACACAAGCCCAGAGAGTCCCAAACAAGGTGAACCCGAAAAGACCCATACCAAGACACATCATAATTACCATGGCAAGTGTTCAGGACAAAGAGAGCATCTTAAAGGCTGCAAGAGAGAGACAGAAAGTTACATACAAGGGATCTCCTATTAGATTATCAAATGATTTCTCAACAGAAACACATCAGGCAAGAAAAGAATGGACAGAAATTTACAAAGTGATGCAGATCAAAGGACTGAATCCAAGAATACTCTATCCTGCAAGGCTATCATTCAAAATTGAAGGGGAAATAAGAAGCTTCACAGACAAAAAAGGGCTAAGGGAGTTTATATGTGAAAAACTACAGGACACTGAAAAAAGAGATACAGGAAGACATAAACAGATGGAAGAACATACCGTGCTCATGGATTGGTAGAATCAACATCATCAAAATGTCCATACTACCCAAAGCAATCTATAGATTCAATGCATTCCCTATTAAATTAGCAATGGCATATTTCACAGATCTAGAATGAAAGTTCCAAAAATACATCTGGAAAAAAAAAAAGACCTCAAATAGCTACAGCAATCCTGATAAAGAAAAACAAAGTAGGTGGGATCTCAATATGAGATATCAAACTGTATTGCAAAGCCACCGCTCTTAAAACAGCTTGGTACTGGTAAAATAACAGACATATAAACCAATGGAATATAATAGAGATCCCAGAAATTGACCCAAACCACTTTGCCCAATTAATACTCAACAAAGGAGGCAAGAGCATACAAGGAGTCAAGACAGTCTCTTCAATAAATGGTGTTGGGAAAATTGGACAGATACATGCAAAAAGATGAAACTAGACCACCAGCTCACACCATACACAAAAATAAACTCAAAATGGATAAAAGACTTAAACGTAAGAGGGGAAACCTTAAAAATACTAGAGGAATCCACAGGCAGCGAAATCGCAAACATATGCCGAAGGAATTTCTTTTCTGATACTGCTCTAGGGCAATGGAAACTAAAGAGAAAATAAACAAATAGGACTACATCAAAATAAAAAGCTTTTGCACAGCAAAGGAAACCATCAACAAAACAACAAGAAGGCCCACTAGATGGGAGAACATATTTGCCAATGATATCACCAATAAGGGTTTAATCTCCAATATTAACAGGGAACTCATGCAACTTAACAATAAGAAGATAAACAATCCAATCAAAAAATGGGTAACGGACCTAGATAGACACTTTTCAAAGAGGACATACAGAAAGCCGAAAGACATATGAAAACATGCTCAAAGTCACTAATTATATGAGAGATGCAAATCAAAACGACAATGCAGTATCATCTCACACCTGTCAGAATGGCTATCATCAAAAAATCAACAAACAACAAGTGTTGGAGAGGATGTGAAGAAAATGGAACCCTTCTGCACTGCAGGTGGGAATGCAGACTGGTGCAGCCACTGTGGAGAACAGTATGGAGTTTCCTCAAAAAACTATAAATGGAACTCCCATTTGACTCAGTGATCCCACTTCTAGGAATATATCCCAAGAAACCAGAAACACCAATCAGAAAAGATATATGCACCCCTATGTTCATAGCAGCACAATTCACCATAGCTAAGATTTGGAAACAGCCTAAGTGCCCATCAGCAGATAAATGGATTAAAAAACTATGGTACATCTACACAGTGGAATACTGTGCTGCTGTAAAAAAGAAGGAACTCTTGCCATTTGCAACAGCATGGATGGAACTGGAGAGCATTATGCTAAGTGAAATAAGCCATTCAGAGAAAGATAAATACCACATGATCTCACTCATTTGTGGAATACAGAGAACAACATAAACTGATGAACAAGGACAGATCCAAAGGCAGAGAAACAGCGATCCGCCTATCAATCTCTAGAGGGAAAGTAGGGGAGGGTCGGGTTAATCGGAAGAGATCAACCAAGGACTTGTATGCGTGCACATAAGCCAAACCAATGGACATGGACAACAGGGGGATGAAAGCATGAGTGTGGTGGGGGGAG